>NC_056747.1:1294192273-1294462273 GCF_019279795.1 Protopterus annectens
CGTTCCCAGGACTGAACCCTGAGGTACTCCGCTTGTCACTTGTCTGGAGCTGGATTTTGAGTCAGTAACTTTTAGAGTGTGGGTTCTGTCAGTAAGCCAGTTGGCAACCCATCGAGTGATGTAGGGATTAACGCCCAGCTTAGTAAGTTTATCTATGATTCCAGAGTGGGGGATGGTGTTGAAGGACTTGGCATGGTCCAGATAGGCTGTGTAGACCGTCTTACCCTCATCCATGGCTCTGGAGACTGATTTGAAGAAGTCAATCAGGTTGAGGAGACAAGATCGGCCCTTTACGAAACCAGACTGGGTGGAGTCCAGTGTTTGAAGGTTGCCAATGTCTTTATTTATAAGTTCCATGATAATGTGTTCCATGGCTTTGCAGATCAGGCTCGTCAGAATGATGGGGAGGTACTTCCTGGGATACAAGGTTGATCCCTCCTTGTGGAGTGGGATAACTGTAGCTGTGCGCCACTCAGTGAGCACGAAGCCTGAGGTGAGGCTATGATTAAACATGACACTTAGGTGAGGTGCCAGTTCATTTTGTAGTTCATGTAGTATACAGCCTGGGATGTCATCTGGTCCCATGGATGCTGTATTCTTAGCTTTGGAGAGTGCATTTTTTGCCTGTGTGGCCATGAGTACTGGAATTTGGCAATCTTTTGGTACTGAGATGTGCCCTTTAGGGGGTGAGAGGGGGGTAAAGTTTGCACTGAATCGATCTGCCAGGATACTGGCAATATCCTTGGGGTCAGTATATTTAATGCCATTCTGTTGTAGCTCAGAGCAGATCTGAGCATTGCCATTTAGATTCTTGACATAACTATGTAATGCCTTGTGGTTGCCCTTGGAATCTTTGGCAATTTTATTTTCGTAACTACCCTTGGAGGATTTTATGAGGGATCTCAGCTTCTTACTGAGGCTGGTAAGGGAGTTTTTTGCATCCTGGGATTTTCCTCTTTTCTGTAACAGTTTCTTCCTTCTGTTGTATAGTTTGTTTATGGTAGGGTACCACCAGATTGGGTTCTTTTTTTTGGAGGAGACTGTTTTGGTTCTGTTTGGAATGGCATGATTCATGCACAAGTGGATGTGCTCGTACAGTGCCTTAGTGTAGGATTCAGCAGTCAAACTTCCAGTTCCCGTCTGCATGGGTGTCATGACATTTGTCACTTCTGACTTGAGTAGCACGAAGTTGGCTTTGGAGAAGTTTTTTATGGAGGTTTCCCTCCTGGGGGTGGGGGTGGGATGTGGACGTCAAGGGTGATTAGCTTATGGTCAGACCTGACCAACGAGGGGGAGACCACTGGTGTGGAGCATCGATCTCCCCTGTTGGCAATGACCAGGTCTAGGATATTTGAGTTCCTGGTGGGACTATGGATTAGCTGGTCCAGGGCGCTGGAATCTATGAATTCCAAGAACCGTTGGGCAAAGGTGTTCGTACCTGAGTAGTTTTCCCAATTAATGGCAGGGTAGTTGAAATCACCTGGTATCAGGGTATTTGGTTGTATCTTAATATTATCTAGTATGTTTAGAAAGGTGTAGTGAGAATCTTGGGGCATGGCGGGGTATTTGTAGCAAGCTACAATTTGGATCGCAGTCTTACCTAGTGTTAGTTGCACCTGTAGAATTTCAGATGCATTGTGTTGGGCAACTAGCCTGGAGGTGTGAATATCCTTGGTGAATATGGACATTCCTCTGCCTTTAGTGCTTCGGTCCTGGTTTGGTGGCTGAAAAGTGTGGTAAGAGTTGTAGACTGGTATTGCAGGGGGTACTCTCTGGAGCTTTGAACCAGGTCTCAGTTACTGCACAGATATCGATGTACTCCATTTTTAGGAGTGCCTCGCGAGAGTGCATTTTGAGGTTTAGACTTCTAGGATTGAGCAGCATTAACATCAGATTTTGCATGTTTATATCTATTACGGTGGTGGTTTTGTCCTTTGAGCCTTGCCTAAAAAAGGCACTATAGGGGTGGCAAGAGCCTTAGCCAATAACGTGAATCCCAGGGGTGACAGGTGCAGACCATCTCTGGGAAAGCATCATGGTTTGTCGATCATGTCATCCCAGGCAGACAGATATTGGATTCCACTTGAATGACACCAGAAACTTAGCCAATTGTTGAAGTCAATCATTTTGTCATTATACTGTGGTATAATTCTGGGCGAAGGCAGGATACTGTTCAGGGTTAAGGTCATACCTGCCTGGGCCACATGATCTGGGAGCTCTTCCACGTCTCTTTTCATGTAGTCCAGGGAGGTACGTCTCAAGTCATTCATTCCAACATGGACAATGACAGAGTCGTATTTGTACTTGTTGTGGAGTGACTTGAGTGCATGCGCTATGTGGCAGATCCTGGCACCCGACAGGCAGCTGACAGTAATTTTCTCCTTGTTCAGCCTGGTGAGTGGGACGTCAGTGTGCCACCTATGACTAAAGTGTTAGGTACGTTGTCTTGCCTTAAGGGCTGTTGTTTGGTGGCACACTGGTGTTTTGAGCTATGTGTCACTTTGGTTGTGATTGGTGTTTGTTTACATTTCAGCTTCGGAGGTCCTTGTTGCTTGGGCATGTTAATGTTAAGGGCCTCCGCATAAGTGGGTTTAGTGTTACTATGTGTAGATGTTGGTGCCATGAGTTTTGAAGGGCTGCGTGTTGCTTGAGGTGTAGTGCAGGTGTTAACCTTCTCCTCTTGACTGTCTGGCACAATATTGGGTGCAGAGAGCTTTGCTTCCAGTTTGGCTATGTGAGTGCATCTCTCGCAAGTTGTAGTGTTGGATGGTAGGAGGAGAGGGTTGTCTGTATACATGAGGCAATTGCTGCATTTCCCCAGTATGCCCAGATTCACCAGGTGGACAGGGGAAATCACTCGAAACTGACTCTTGGACATGCCTGGTTCTGTGTTTCTTTTGTAAAGTATAGGAGCTATTTTCCCATACCTTGGCAAGGTACTTTGCAATTATAGGCTGTTTAGTGCCTACGATTAATTTCTCCTTATAAACAACTATTTCTTCCACAAAACAATTAGTAATACTGAATCACCATTCAGAGGAATATGATTGGGTTTCTGCTCATAGCCAACTTATCAACTGATCAAAAAATGAAAGTGAAAAAAATTCACTTTAACAGCGAATACATTATCCATATGGAAAACACATAACGAGGCGGATTATGACTGAATAGATCCTGATTATAGTTCACGAAAGTGCGTAGAGTCTAACTGATCGGATGTACTACAACCATTAGAGAAAGTAAGTATGTGAGCATGAAGTATTTTGCATCTTTGAATGCTGCAACATGCTTACTGCTGCCATGCAGAGAAAGGCCACCACACACATATGATTGGAGCCATAAAAACTTTTAAAACTTGTTAAACACTTCATTCAGTCTTCAAATAAAAGGCTGAATGAAGTATTTAACTGCTTTTATAGCTGTTTGCACTTTCTGCAGCTGTTCTGTGGTGAACACTGACAAATGTTAATGCTCCATCTAGCATGAGAGCAGAGATTAAGTTATGAGAAGTACTTACTAAAAGCTTTTTAAAGCACCTTTATGATGACAGAAAGGTGTTCAACAAGCCTGTCTTTTCTCAGATTTTGCCCATAACTGCAGCATACCATATTCTCCCTGATGTTCTACAATGGCATAAATGCATATGACGAAATGATCATTTTGACCATGCTAGTGTTTCACTCTTCCCCCTACAGGCTCTGCTTTGAATGGCTAACACTTAAAAAGCATCTGCTTCTCTTAAGTAATGCATAAGGAGCAGTGCTGGGCAGAAAATGAGGTAATACTTTGTTCATTGTTATTTTTAAACAAAGATACCAAACTGCATTACAAAAGTAACATAATTTGTCTTTGTAGGAAAGTGCCTAAGTTTCTGAGTCAAGTATATCTGATTTTTAGTTGCTGTGATGCAGCTGAGTAATCCACTCCTTACAGTTTATTAAACCAAGTAAGAGAACAGTTTTATGCAACTATTCCAAAAATGATACACATATGACTGTATCAAAAAATTCATTCCTGCATCAGTTTATTCATTCACTTCTGTTACTAGAAAATCAGAAGGCTGTAGATTATAATAAAACAGCCAAATCAATTCTCAGTAGTGTAAGTGGGTTGTTGTTTCAAGGTACTAGTTTTCAGACAAAGCAGTAAGACAAGATTCAGTTTACCTTTTCTAATAGTTATTTAAACAATATACCTTTCTTCGACACATTAGTATGGAGAAATAGATGCACATTTATATGTGCGCACACGTGCAGACGCGCGTGCGCATGTGTGTGTGTGTGTGTGTGTGTGTGTGTGTGTGTGTGTGTGTGTGTGTGTGTGTGTGTGTGTGTGTGTGTGTGTGTTATATACTGGGTAACCATTTGAAATGTCGGGACCACTAGGGCGAGTCCCAAAATATGGAGGCTGAATGTCGGAAAGATCAGACTTTCACATACTAAGTACGAGATGCTATTTCTCAGAATAATCCCTTTTCTATGTGGTATCACAATCTCAGAGTTGGTATATTTAAGAATGGAGGTTGTGGGGGGCTTGCCACCCACATGTGGAGTGCAGGGGGGCTTGCCCTCCCTGCAAAAAGAAGCTTAAAGGAGAAAAGCGATTTTCAGGATTCACTCTTCTCTTGTGTTTTCAGTCTTTTTTTTTTTTGTCTTGTCAGCATTTGGCATTTTGAGTGCTAACATTTCAACAGGGAGCCATTATATTGTACACACACACACACACACACACACACACACACACACACACACACACACACACACACACACACATTGCTCTTATAAACTTAGAAAGCTGCTAGAATAACAGAATTTGTGTTAGCATGCATTTTTCTGAAGGATATGAAGTCTGAAACACAAAACGTATATCAATATTTAGTGACGTCAGTCCTCAGATTATCCCAGTGATTCTCCAGAAAAATCACACATTTTATGAGGAACAGACTAAAAATATAAGACAGAAATCTTGACATTCTGTGAAAATCTTTACAGTTGAGAGGTATGAACACCCTCACACACACATATATATGAAAGTAGTCAGTAAAACAAAATGTACAATTTCACAAATGTCAAAAACCTGAGAAAAAATTACCAAAGCTTCCTTTCCCACCCAAAAAACAAAATCTCCATATCTCAGAGCACCAAAACCAACATGATCTACCCATGACCCACACTGAAAGGAATGTAAAAGAATGTTCTTTTTGTAATCAGTGAAACAAAAAAAAATGTAAAAAAAAATAAATAACACTGCCACCACTTTACCCAAATAGTAGTACTGTTAAGGAAAGTTTTTTTTCTAAAGTAGTATGCAAGACTGGGGTAAGAGGCAGGGATAGGGTTAGAGTTATCGCACATGAGTAGGGATTGGCAGGGGTACTTAAGCTGATCTGTAGGTTAATCTATGGGAAGCAGTATGTTATGTTTTTCTAAGATATTGCAAAACAGTATGGATACAGATTTTTCCCATTTTCCCTTCTGGTATGAAATCGTGAAACTGGTGTATGTATATAAAGATGCAGGGGACATTGGGGTACATGAGGGCCTTGCCCTCCTGTGAAAGCATTATCTTTTTGTATTGGTAAGGAAGCCAACAAATGACCACCTGGTGTCTATGCACACACTCGCGCATACACACACACACACACACACACACACACACACACACACACACACACACAGGAAAAGAGTTCATTAATAGTGCATAATGCCTGGACATGTACAGGTTGTCCATATTACACAATAAGTGCTTCTTTAAATGCCTTTGCCAGCTTCTGCAGCTATCTGGCAAACTGTCTTATTATGCCAGGGTCAGCAGTATGTTACATAATACCTTCATCTAATGTTCTGCCATTGTGCCAGTCTACAATGGAAAACATACCATGCATAGCAAACTATGCACATTAACAAATCTGACGTAACATACATTCAGAAACAAGTTCCTTGTAAAAAAGCCTTAATATCCGAAATTCTCTCTCAGAATTAATTTCTCTATTGCTTGATTAGACCTGAAGCTAGTTAAATAGCTTCAGTGATACTCCTGCTCATGGCTGAAGTCAGGGTTCAGACTGCATCTGTAAATCTTGCTTAGCATTTTGTTTCTGGACTGCAAATACTAAGTAACTAAAAACAGCCGTTACCCAAAAAGTTAACTATGTGGGAGTCAAACAATGGCACTTACCTATACATAAATGTCAGCTGAATGTGCCATTAATGGGACAAGATCTAAGCATAAGCATGCTGGCTTCCAATGCAGTACTGCCAAATGAAGCTGTTAATTTATTTACCTATGTGATCTTCGTAAACAGAACCCAAGTGATGCTTGAATGAGCAACTCAATTATCCTGGTAATATGGGCACAGCAAAGTACACAGATTCCATTACCAGCAAATATTCGCTTTTGGGCATTTTAAATACCACTTACACAGGCTTTTTTTAACCTGGTTTATAAAACAAAAAGTGCTGTCAAAATAAAAGTGCCATAAAAACTATTATTTTTCTATTTTTTGAAAAGAATATTGTACAGAAAGTTAACAGCCCATGATACAGAAATGGAAAATTCTTCAGAGGCATTAAAGCAGCCTAGGACTATTACTGAACTGATTGCACTGTGGGGTCAGAAAACCTAGAATGAAAATATTTCTTATTCACAAACAAACAAAAATTATACATCTACACTGTATACTATGGTCAGCTTCATTGATCTGCATACTTATCAAACAATATTTTATAAATACTGTCAAGAAATGAGTGCTAAAGCAAAACCTGTTAGTCTATCAACTTTATAAATACATGAAAGCAATATGTAAAACCTTTCCTTGATTTTGAACCTTTGTTGCCCCCATTAATTTTGACTATGTCCAGAACTGTTATAAAAGGATGAGAGATCTCTATAAGTGCTTGTGTGTGCATGCACAAATGCATGTGTCACACTAAGTTTAGAAATATATACTGGTTCTTATTTTAATTGACTGCGATTATTACTGAGATCTGTTTTGTCAAGACACTTTGGTCGACAAAACAGAGTGGTGACAATTATGCAACAGCGCTATAGTACTGGGGTACTCTTTCCCCTTTATTATGTGACCTTAGAATTAAAATACTTAAATGGCAGGGGATGCTGGGGCCCCAAGCTAAAAAAGATCTTTTAAGGTAGCATTTTCCGAGGCTATTTCTCAAGCATGCACATTATTATGCTGACTTTTTTCTATTATTTTTATTCAACATTATTCTCATCAAAGTTTTGGTGTTTTATTTTAAAGTAGATACACATGCGCGTGTGTGTGTATTTATGTATTTAGATATATATATAGATGGCACAGTACTGAGTGGTAACACTGTCGACTCACAGCAAGATGTTCTCTGATTCAATTCTTGGCTGGAATGCCTTCTGTGCGGAGTCTGCATGTCCTCCCTGCGTTTGTGTGGGTTTTCTCCGGGTACTCCGGTTTCCTTCCACATTACAAAGACATGTGTTTGGAGTGTTTCTCCCTGGGCCTCCACTGAAAATTTACTTTGCTTCAAGTAGGACTTTGCTGATAAACAAATGTTAAATAAATAAATATATAGATAGATATATGTATAGCTATAGCTATATATATATATATATATATATATATATATATATATATATATATAGAGAGAGAGAGAGAGAGAGAGACATACGCAATTTATGTATGCATACGCATACTTCATAATCTTGGTTAGGCTTGTAGTCACTGAAATAGTTATTTGAAGCAGCTTTGCAGTTGTTAGACACAGATTAGTTTACAAGGATAACAAAAATATGTTTTTTTTTGTAATCTGGGGAATAACAAACAAATAAAAAAAGCTCAGTAATATAAATGTTTTCTTACTGGTGCAGGATCAAAGTCATCCAGTCATTACCAATAAAACTTTTATGAGTCCAGTTCAGTACTTCAATACACTCTCCAGTTGGCTTCCAATTAAATTTATTACTTACACATCTCAATCTTTAACTAACTTTTCGATATGTGTAGGCAACTTCCCTCTCTTTTAAGTCAGTAGCTTCCCAAATAGAGTTTCCATTTTTCTCTCAGAATAACAGTCTCTCAAACACACAGTTCCTCTCAAGGCCATGCATGGTGATTTCTCTCCTCACTAATACATGTCCTGAGACACCTTCACCAGGACCCTTCCAAGATCTCAAAAGTCAGGAATCTGTCTTTCTTACTCACAGATGTCTGTTATACTGCTTGGTACAATATTAATTACTGTGGACACCTGCTTCTCACTGACATGGCTGGCTGAAAAGACTGCACTTTTCTTGCATGATACACTTTCTGGTATAAGCCACTGCACCAGATCTTGTATATGCAGCTGGCCACATGTATACTATATTACACTCATGCACATACATATCCCTGCTCATGCACATAAATAAATATGCTCTCTCCATCTCTCTCACACACACACACACACACACACACACACACACACACACACACACACACACACACACGCACACACGCACACACACACACACACACACACACACACACACACACACACACACACACGCACACACGCACACACGCACACACACACACACACACGTACACACACACACACACACACACACACACACACACACACACACACACACACAGTCCTTTGTGCAAACAGTTAAGGAACTCATTGCATGCTTCACAGAAAATTCTGGTTGCACACAATGTGTGTTTCCAATAAAAATGATGTTCTAAAAATAGCAGATATAATACAGAATTGAAAAGAATAGGTTCATATGGGCAATAATTTCTCACACGCAAGCTAAACGATTCTAACTCATCATTAACAATGAGATTAAGAAGACAAAGGAAGGGCTCATACATGGCTGCAACTGGTAGAAAAAAAAGAACCCTGAGCAAAGAGTGCTGGCAGTGACACATTTTCACAGTAAGAAAGAGCACCTCTCTAAGCAGCTATGCTGTAAGTATCAATTGATTTATTATTTTTGTCCTACTGTTTAACCAAATAGCTACTCAAATCAGACTGGATTAGCCAAAGAGCTTACGTGTCTTTAGGTATTTTTCTTCCAGACAAAACAATCCCATTTTATAATGTTAACTCTTTATTTGTTAGCCTGCTCTGTGAGTTGAAATGAGGATCCATTTTAGTCGTATCCTAAGCTAAAGCAAGGACATAATACAAAGGATTATGATGGGGTGTCTGATTTTAACCAACTTATATGTTCAAGATATGGATGACAAGAAGTTCACCTCAAGACTTAAGCTTGAGAGATGACTCTTGACACTAGTGTCGAGGACATATAAAAGGGCTATAATCAGTGGCTATAATTCTTTGTTGTGCATGGAGCTTTATATACCCCGTGTACTATCAGTTAGAGAAAACATGCGTAGGAGTTTGAAGTGTTTTATCAGCATTCAAAGTTTGTAAAGGCCAGTAAAACACTTCCATGCTGTCAAAACAGACAAAATGCAGAAACAATGTGTCCCTCTGAAGGAAGAAGAGATTTAAAAGCTGCTAGTCACTTCATTCTGTTATACTTTTGTTTATAAGTGAGGCAGGGTGAAGTTGTGCCAGCTTTTAAAGGCTGTTTTATTTTCACTGCTGTTTCCCAGCTGACTCTATACCCTGTTTATACCTAGTAGAAGAACTGACCTGATCTCAGAGAGCGCTTGTTTTTCCCCAACATTGGAGTATAACTGTGGTGCTCCATACACTACATAATTAGAATAACATTAATACAGTTGACTGAACTAAGCACAAATGTTTATTTTCAAATCATACACAGTTATAGCAAGAGGTTCTCCCATTCAATTCTCGGCTTGGCTTGGGAGTGCCTTCTGTGTGGAGTCTGCATGTCCTCCCCGCGGTTGGGTAGTGTTCGAAAGACATGCATGCATAAATGGGCGTGCCTTCATTGAAGGTTGGGCGTTGAGCTGGCACCTTGGCATTTCGTAAAAAAATCTACTGCCAATCATTAGCGGACCGGAGTTCCTCTGTGGCGACCCTTACTGGGAAAAAGCCGAAAGACAAACAAACAAACACAGTTATTACTAAATGTATGAAGGCGATACAATTGTTTAAAAGACTTCCATTGTATGACATCTGACAAGGATTTTAGACAAAAAATATATAAGAAGACAGGAAAGTTATTTATTGAGCTAACATATGACAACAATTGTCAGTGATATCAAATAAAAAAACTGGTTACAAGAGTATCTTTTATAACTAGAGAAGAAGTATTTAAAAATCTGCAATGCAAGATAGATAATTATTCTTTACATTACTATATATATATATATATATATATATATATATATATATATATATATATATATATTTTTTTTTTTAATTTTATTAAATTTCCAGTTGAGATCAAACAAGCATTAAACATAACAGATAAAAAGTTCGAGGGTATATCACATCATCGAAAGAGTAAAATATCGAATCATGAAACATCAAACTGAATACCTCGAACCTTTAAACATCGAAATGGAAATAAAAAAAAATGTGGAGTGTAGATCAAAAACAAATTGCTCCATGCAGGGGGAAAGAACCCCTGCACCCCCCACACCCTCTGCCACTTACATATACCACTTCTGAGATCACACTTCAGTGCACTACAGTGCAGAAAAGGAAAATTTACATTTCCTACACTGTAGCGCAATCTCAGTGTTGGTATATTTAAGTAGCAGGGAGTGTGGGGGGGTGCAGGGGTGCTTGCCCCCCTGCCTACACCCTTAATGTGTCATATCCCAGTTGGAAATTGCTATTCACATCATTTCAATGTTTTCCTGGTTCGATGTATTCAGTTCGATGTTACGTGATTCGAAATTTTACTCTTTTGATGATGTGATATAAACCCAAAAATTCAATTTAAGGGGGTGCTGCTGAGCATGGCAGAAGATGGCAGCCTGATTTTTCAACTCCCTCTCTATCACCAGTATTTTGAATTTAAAATTTCACTGTAGCATGACAAATTATAGAAAGGCAGTGGTGGTAGATTTCTTTCAGGCACCCATGATTAAATTACTTTAAATAAAGGCTTCACAGCCATGAGACATGGATGAAAACTGGATTATATCTTGCATAAGTTGGAGGTACTTATGGCCAATACAGTGACCATGTAGCCAGAGCATCTTGTTATCAAACATGAAAGTGAATCTTTAAAGAAACAAGAGGAGGAATGTAAGCAAAAAAACTACTTTGCTGCAGGGGTTAATGGATCGATATGCAGTGGAGGTATTACAGGATGAAATAAAATCAAACTGTTTCAGGACAAGCAGGAAGATATGGAAGTCTGGGAGACGAGGGCAGTGTTTCAGTGACAGGATTAAAGAAAGGCATGGAGGATCAAGATAGAATTTGTTTCATAGTGCAATAACTTTCAGAGCCACCCCAGCAAGTGCGCTTCACTGATTTCACTGGCCCACAAGGAGATCAGGCTCACTGTGTGGGGAGACCAGAAGGTGCAGCTGGCACACCTCAACATACAATAATCAAATTCCACAGTTACAAAATGAAAAAAGATGGCTTGTTGAACAGGCAGCTGCACAAAAGGAAATAATCACATTGGGTCAAAGGTTTAGAGTAACTGATGACCTTCCTGCCTCTGTGTATACTTAATCAGTAACAATGTTACCAGCATTCGTAAACATGCAGAACATGTGGGCTAATGTAAAAATTACATAGCTAGCCAGTTGTGAGTAATCTGTAACTGAATGGGGTGTGTGTGTATATTACATATTACAAATTACAGAACCAACTGATATTGCCAACATCCTGGCAGATAGGTTCAGTGCAAACTTTGCCCCCCCTAAAGGGCCCATATCTATACAGGAAGAATGCAGAGTCCCTGTAATCACAACTATGCAGGTAAAAGCTGCACTCTCTAAAGCCAAAAACACAACATCCATGGGACCGGACAACATCCCAGGCTGCATTTTACACGAACATTAGAAGGAACTGGCTCCCCACCTAAGCACCATGTTCAATCATATCCTCACATCAGGCTTTGTGCCCACTGAATGGCATACAGCAACAGTTATCCCACTCCATAAAGGGGGAGCCACCACTGATCTCCAGAACTATAGCCCTATTAGCCTGATGATCTTGGTCTGCAAGGCCATGGAACGTATCATCATGGAACTCATAAACAAAGACATTGGTAACCTCCAAACTCTGGATCCCTCCCAGTTCGGGTTTAGGAAAGGCAGATCATGCCTCCTGAACCTGATCGACTTCTTTGAGGCAGTCACCAAAGCTGTAGATGAGGGTAAGGTGGTTCACACAGCCTATCTTGACCTCGCCAAAGCTTTCGACACTATCCCTCATTCTGGAATTATAGCTAAACTCACTAAACTAGGTATAAATCCCTACATCACAAGATGGGTTGGCAACTGGCTCACTGACAGAACCCACACTGTAAAAGCTGCACACTCCAAATCTGACCTCAAACCAGTGACAAGTGGAGTACCACAGGGTTCAGTCCTGGGACCTCTACTGTTTGGTATCTACTTCTCTGAAGTACAGGCTAACACAGAAGGCCTCTGGCTAATGAAGTTCACAAATGACTACAAACTAAGAGCCATAGTCGAGTCCCCAAATGATGTGGAAATCCTACAGAAGGGCCTCGCTGAGAAAGATGCCTGGTGTCAGAGCCATGGCCTCAAGCTCAATGCCAAAAGGTGCATTGTCATCCCCTTTGGTAAAAACTCTGTACCCATGAACTACTACATAGACAGCAGTCTATTTAACACTGAATGTGTGATAAGAGACCTTGGGCCCAGGTGGACAGTAGTCTCTCCTTTCATAGTCACATCGCCACAATAGTCAGGAAGTCCTTCTACATGACACACCTCATCATAAAAGGATTCTCATCCAGGAAAAAAGAGGTAATTGTTCCCTTCTACTCGAAACTCATTAGACCCATTACAGAGTACAATGCCCCTTTTGGAATGTACCTCACAAGACATCTGCAGCAGCTGGAAAGACCACAGAAGTACCTCACAAAGAGGATTACTGGCCTCAAACAGATGCCCTACACTGACCTTCTCAAAAAACTCCAGCTTTACTCTGTAGCATATCGCCTACTCCGAGGTGATCTCTGCCTAACATATAAAGCTATGTCAAACCCAGAGCTGTTGAACATGCTACACCTAAAGAAATCCCAATCCCTCCGAGCTACACAATCTAGAGACCTAAACCTTGTCATCACAACAAACAGGGCATGCTAGAGGGATAGATTCCTGTCCCAGAGACTTCCCATACTCTGGAACAGGCTGCCCATCTACGTCAAGCAAAGTTCTTCATTAGCACTCTTCAAGAAAAATCTTGATGAGTGGATGGGAAATAGGAAATACACCCCGGGGATCACTTCTGTGTCCCTGCTCGACAGTGACCAGGGAACCTTGTTGGCTAGGCTTACCTATGAACCTTATATATATATATATATATATATATATATATATATATATATATGGATCTACTTCATAAAATCGCAATCCCATAACATCAAATGTTACATCATCAAGACCACAAGAACGAAAGATCACATAATCGAAACTATAAAACACTAACTCCCAAAACATCAAATTCCAAAATGTTGAACACTGGAAAACAACCCAGACGTAGGATGTCTATCCCCCTGCACCCGCACACCCCTTGCAGATTAAATATACCAACTCCGAGATCGCACTACTTTGAAAGGAATACAGTCTGGCGATCGATACACAACAACCACAACAAGAACCATAATAGTTACTACACTGGAATACCTTCACTGCAAAGCTCCATCCTAAATTAACAAATACAAATTCAACCAACTTCTATCTCATTTTCAACTCACATGTACCCAAACATTTTTGTCATTTTTGGTGGTGGAGCCAATGAGATCGGCATTGCCAGTTGGCTCCTCTTTTTAGCTCCCTCCTGTTTAGAAGAGGAAGAAGAGGAAGAAGGGGAGCTAATATCGGTCTTTGAACTGGATGAATCAGATATGGCCTCATTGACATCTGACTTGATCAGGCCTTTCAAAATTAACTTATTTTCACACTCTATGAGGGCCTGGTGGCTGAAGCCATGACATATGGTGCAGTCTTCCTAAAGATGCACTGGGCCCAAGCAGTATACACAAAGAGAGTGCCCCGTCTGACACTAAAAGTGACAAACGAGATCTGAGGTAATCTTGAGAGGAGCATTCTGGGTAAAGCTAAGCTTAAGAGCTTTTGCAAGGCACGAGCCAGAGTAACGGCCGAGTCGGTTTTGAGATATGGAACCAAACCCACAGCCAAGGACTAAATGAAGACTGACAACATCAGATAGAATTGTTTTCAGCAGGTTAATACTCATTTCAGCCGCATTCTTAAGGAGTTAAAATGCACTACGGTCAAATGCACTTAAAGGACTTCCTTTTCCTGATGCAAACATCCTCTCTTTTCTAATCTCAAACTAAAATAAACAAACCAGAATGTCAGGATTGGACAAACAACAGCAAATTTGTCTGTAATCCATTAACTTTTTTTTTTTTCCAGTCGCTCACTCTGGATATGAATTTTTAAATATGTAGCTCTCTCCAAGCTTAAAAATGTTTGCTTTCACTATAGTTGAAAAGTGAAAAGTAGTTAGATATTTATGGCATAGAAATGGTATTTTTGGCTTTATAGTTTACTACAGATTTACTATCAAGTAATGCTGTAAGTTTAAAGTATTGAAAAATTATAAATTCATTGACCTGGCTTAACAAATCAGAGCACACTCAAGACATAAACAGCTGTTATTTGGTAGTGTGGTATACTTAAATTGAATAACTCAAGTAAATATTAAAAACAACAGAAAGTATTCTGGGATGAGCCATTGCTAAGATAACCAAGAGCACATGGCAATATTAGATATTTGTTATATTACTGGGTTCCTACACAAAACCTTGTTCACTAACATTATTATGAATTATTCTTATAAATGCTGTAAAGTGAGGTAGCTGATCCTCATAGCTCAGTGTTGCTTTTATTTTTTTACTATGTATTAACACATTAACTCTGGAAGTTTAAATTTGAATATATATGTTGTTAACTATTGACCTCTAGCTGCCAACAAATTCACTCTTCTCTAGAGTTAGGGGGGGGGGGGGCTTAGGCCTATTAGTCAGGGGAGAAGAATATACATATTCACAGATTACGCCCAGTCGTGCACCGGTTAGTGTTGTCACCTCAAAACAAGATGTTCTCCAGTTCAATTCTAGACTGGGTTCTTTCTGTGTGGAGTCTGCATGTCTTCCTTGTATTCGTGTGGGTTTCCTCCGGGTGCTCCGGTTTTCTCCCATGTTACAAAGACATGCATCTGAAGCATTTTCCCTGGGCCTCCACTGAAAATTGGCTCATTCCAAGTCAGACTTTCTTTGTTAACAAATGTTAAATTAAATAAAATAAATAAATCATAAAACTTCTTACACCTACAAAACGAATACACATGGAAAATTTCTCTATCGTTTGATAGCTGTAGTTTTATTTCTGTTAATGTCTTCTGGCTTACAGCCCATTTACAAGCAAAAACAATACAGTTTCAAGAAACAAAGTTTATTCAGCCATTCATAAACTAGGGAAAATTTTTCTGTATATGGTACTAAAATTATATCATGGAATATAAAAGGGAATTAACAATCTACCAAAAGAAAACTATTTTAGCATCTTACTTACAAATCTGATGCTCAAATCATAATGATTCACAAAACTCATACGTCCAGCATTCAGTGGTCAAATGTAAGGAAAAAATAATGCAATAAATATTATTGCAGCTGGATCTTTCATCAATAATGCAGGAGTTACAATGTTGATAAAAAACTGCTTTACAGGCATTGTGTGGTTTGTAAAATGAAAGAACTAGATAAACTTTTAGCTATTTAACCTATATTCTTCTTGCAATAATCAACCCAAACTTTATTTAAAAATCTTTAAACAACTGAATGCATGTAGAAATCATCACCTGATTGTGAGTGGAGACTGGAATACATTAATAGACTCTACTTTGGATCGCACAGGTGGTACCAGATTTAAGGATACAAAAAATGTGAGAAATTCAATTTGTCAGATCCTATTAGATTTGCAGACCATGATAAAAACAAAAAAGAAGTTATGTACTTAACATAACATTCCATGTGAGTTGTTCATCTCTCCTTCATTCTTTACTGATGGGTTCGGAGCCGATCCCTCAGCTCCTAGTCGGCACCTACTGCAAAGTTCGAGGATTTCAAGTAGCTCGAGGCCAAGTCTTTATTCCTTGATGCACCCTGAGTTACCTCAGATCTTGTTTGCTGCGTAAAATAATACCATATGTCATTCTATAAATCCATAAGAGAGAAAGTATAGAAGGGCTGAGTGACCAGGAAGTATCTAGCATCTCGGTCTTCTAAAAGCCCAGGAGGGGGTAGGAGGGAGGGACGTAAGAATGAAGGTGAGATGAACAACTCACATGGAACATTATGGTAAGTACATAACATCTTTATGTGAAGTTGTTCAATCTCGCTGTTCATTCTTACAGATGGGTAGCGTACCAAGCACCATCTATCTCGGGTGGCTCACGACAGTATGTTTTTCAGGACAGTAGACCCAAAGGAGGCCCTGTCAATGGAGGCCCTGTCAACTTTGTAATGAGTGATAAAGGTGCGAGGTTTTGACCAAGTGGCTGCTGCGCAAATGTTATCAATAGGAAGTCTGGCAGAAAAGGAAGATGATGTAGAAACTGTTCTGGTTGAGGGAGCTTTCATTTTATGCTGCAAGGGCATATTGGCAGCTGAATAAGCAAAGGTGATACAATCAGATAACCATTTAGACAGAGTTGTTTTAGCCACTGCCATACCGTTCCTGGAATCTGAGAATGAAACAAAAAGCTGGTCTGATTTCCTGAAATCTTTTGGTCTATCTAAATAAAATCTGAGCTGTCTTTGAACATCAAGTTTGTGCAGCATGCACTCTAAATTGTTGGAATGGTTGGGGAAGAAAACTGGCAAATAAATAATTTGTTTGAGATTAGTTTCACTGCATACTTTCGGTAAGAAAGAGGGGTTTGTTTGACGTGAGACTCTGTCAGCATGGAAAATCAAATAAGGAGACTTAATGGATAAAGTCTGAAGCTCTGACACTCTGCAGACAGAAGTAATAGGCACTAAAAAGATGGTTTTCCATGACAAAAGGTCACATGCGGAAGCTGGTTCAAATGGCGGAAGAATTATGTGGGAAAGCATAAAATTTAAATTCCATGACGAATAGGGAACTTTCACAGGTGGTCTAATATGAAAGGCCCCTTTGAGAAAGGCTTTGGATAATTTGTGTGACATAATATTCAATCCTTTAAATCCCAAATGAAAGTTAGAAACGGCAGCTAGTTGAACATGGACTGTTGCTGCTAAAGCTCCTTTACTGAATATCATGGTTAAGAAATCTAGAATAGAGGCCATAGGGGCTTGGTAAGGATCAATATTGTTTTTAGAGGCCCATATAGAAAATTTTTTTCCATTTGCTGAGGCACAGCTTCCTCGTAAAGGATTTACGAGATGATAGGAGAATTTGCTTTGTTTCATTGGAAAGGTTATGGAACCTGGCTATGATGGGAATTGCAGCAGCCAAGCAGTCAGCTTCCCAGACTGCATAGAGGGATGAAGTTCCCCCTCTGAGTGTGGCAGAAGGCCTGGAACTGGGTCCAGAATCCAGGGGTCCTCCAAAAGATGAAATTGAAGGAAAGGGAATCAAATCTGACAAGGCCAATAGGGAGCTATTAGAATAATGGTTCTTCCCACGGCTTTGGATTTCTGTAATACCTGAGGTAGGAGCCGAGCTCATCTGAGCCAAAGCCCTGAGAGGCAAAGTCAGAACCTACAAGTCGGTTCAACTATCCTCCCTGGATCTGACCAGAGAGTGTCGGCTCCTAGAGTCCTCGATTGGTGCCAAGGACGTCACAGTAAATGGAGCTGAAGACACTGGAGCAGGCATCAGCTCCGAAGGCTCCACAATCAGCAAGTCTGACTCCTCTGGCTCCAAAGGACTGGAATGGCTTGGAGGAGGAAAAGATATAACTGGTATATGGGTCTTCGGCTCCGAAGCAGCCTGGGTCGGAGCCGATAACAATTTGGCAAAGGCTGGTCCCTGTAGAAGCTTCTGCACCACTCAATCCACATCCAAATCAGATAAGCTAACAGAAGACCGGGATGAACGGACTGATGGTACCGACTGGAGTAGTGGTGATTTAGGTATTTCAGATACCAGCTCCAAAACCAGGGACCGGCTCCGAAAAGAAAAGACAGTCAGCTCCAAGACCTGTGGAGCCGATGTCACAGACTCTTGATTTCTTTGATTTTTTCAATTCCACAGAAGTCTTGGAGGATTTTGAGGACTTACTAGACCCATCCTGGTCACTCAAAGCCTCCTGAAAGGAAGGTTTCAAGAAACCCCTGTCAATTAGCTTTCTTTTCCTCTCTTGAGGACTCTAGAGGAAAAAGAATGACAAATGGAACGTTTCCTGCAAGTGCAAGGCACCCAAGCAGTAGACACAATTCACATGGCAGTCAGTAACAGACATATTTTGCCCACATTTAGGGCATTTTTTAAACCCTGTCTTATGGTGTTTGTCCTTGTCATCAGTAATAACAGAAATGGACACACCCAACAACAGCAAATATAGAATAGCCTTCTAACAAAAAACAGGCTAACTATAAGCACGGACATGCACACACACACACACACACACACACACACACACACACACACACACACACACACACACACAAGCCTTTTATCTAAGGTTAACTATAGGTACTAATAAGCCTTCTAATAAAAAAAACAGGCTAACTGTAACCACAGACACATCCAATATTATGCTAATAACAAATGTGACCAAAAGGGTCATAGAATAACAACATTTTTAGTCAGAAAATTTTAAATAGAAGTTTAAATAGGTCTATGAAGAAATGAGGCCAAATATATAATAAAGAAAGCACACAGGGAAGGGAACACTAGCTTTAAGAGCTTATCTAATCTAAATATCTAAGTATTTTAACAATAAACTAGCAACAATTTTAGTAAATATAAAGAAATTAAAGTTTTTACTGGCGCGAGCTAGCAAGAACCTCTGATCAGTTGCAGCGGCAAATTAGATCTGAGGTAACTCAGGGTGCATCATGGGATAGGGACTTGGCCTAGAGCTACTTGAAATCCTCAAGCTTTGCAGTAGATGCTGACTTGGAGCTGAGGGATCGGCTCAGAAACCATCAGTAAAGAATGAATGTTGAGATAGAACAACTTCACAGTATACATTTTCACCATGTCACAAAACATAGTCAGGAATTGATTTTTTTAATATCTAACTATATCTTAAATTCTGTAATAGAACTAAAAAATGAACCTGGATCTATCTCAGACCATACTATGATGATATTAACTTAGGCTCTCCTCATAAAAACAATAATTATTTTTAACAAATGTACTTTGAATCCCAACATACTTCAATATGAAGAACTTAAAAAAAAGGTTTATCTACCATCTTATTACAATTTTATAATGAACATCAACATAAGTATATTAAATTAGATATCCAACGGGCTGCACTGAAAACAGATACTAGGTTATTTTATAAGTAAATTATATTCTTTAAAAAAAACTTGAAGGTCTTTATGCACTACAACTACAGAACTCTGATACTGACCATCAGGTCATTACAACATGAATGCTTCTTTTGTTTTGTTTACAACAGACATCTCTCCTTACATGAAAGTAAAACAGTAGCTCAATATGCAGAGTGGGTACAGATCCCATTTAAATTCATAGTGAAAATATTAAAACTATGCAGTTCTCCAATATTAAATATACTAAAGACAGTGTCATTGCAACATATTCTATAATTTCACAAAACACAAAATAGCCCAGTAAATCCAGGTAAATGCCTCATCCAATACAACCATAAAATGTACTTGTAGCAAACATGATAGGTTTGCAGTATATAAAACAAGGGCATTTTTATGGTAATAAATGTCTGATGAAGCAGTAGTGATTACTGTTAAAGGGCTTACTATCGAATAAAGTGTTGGTTTGTCTGGTATTTACGTTGCCTCACCTATGTTTTGCTACAAGTACATATTCTATAATGTCTTTTCCCAATTGTACAATAATTCAGAATCTTCCATGATAGCCAAGGAAACAATGACTTACCCTGATCAGTTAAAATTCTGTACTTTAAATCAAGAGCAAAAGCTATTAGCCTCCTTTATTTCACGTAAGGAAATACAAAAATATAATCAAAGGTATAAAGTTGGGTAAGGCACCTGGTCCAGATGGATTATCATCTGAACTCTACAAATCTTTTTCAGATATCTTAACAAAAAATATATACATAGTATTGGACAATATAATCACAGATGGTATAAAAGATGTATATCTAAATAGATAAAAAGCAATCCTAATTCAAAAACATTTTAAAGATACTTCAGACATTAAAAATGTACTATGCTATTACTTTAATACACATAGATATTAAAATAATATCATATGAGTTAGCAAATTGTATCAAAAACATATTACATACATTTATTTCCCCTTTCCAACCCAGATTTATCAAAAACAAACTACTAATCAAACACTTACATTACACTCACTTCACAATTATATTGGTTTACTCTGTCTACTGACACATCAAAAGCATTTGAGAGAAAAAACACTAATTTTTATTCACTGCATTGTATAAGATAGGATAGGCTTTCCAAACAAATTCACCAATATTATAAAACAATTACATAAAAATATATCAACCCTGTAAGTTACAAATAATATTGTTACTAATGCTATTAATAATTATAATGGTGTACATCAAGGATACCCCATTTCACCCCATCTATTTAATTTGCATATTGATGGTCTCCTCTTGGATCTAATACAAAATTAAATTTACAACATACCATTAAGTCAAGGCCTTAAGATCCTAGACACTGCATTTGCTGATGATTCAAACATATACTTAAATTATCCTTATACAGATTTATGAAAAGTATTAGATACACTCATGTCTTTCTCTATATATGTAGATTATAAAATAAATGTAGATAAATCATTTCTGTTTCCACTTAAAATGAATTACAGTTTCTAAGATACTACCAGTTTAAAAAATCTATATTTACAATATTCCTGCCCACATTTAGGAGAGTCGTACAATAATGATTCATCCTCAAATAGACAATCTAATATAGATAAATGTTGGCTTGCTATTCAAAATGACATACAGAGATGGACTAATATGAAATTAACTTTCTTATCTAAAATGGCTATCATTAAAATGAACATTTTTCCCAAAGTTCTTTTCTACTTTAGGCCGCTAAACTGTTCCTTACCTAAAACATTTCTTTATAAAATAGAATCTAACCTTACAAAATTTATCTGGCACCCTAAATCAATCAGGATATAATATAACAGGTTGACAGCACCAAAATCAGAGGGTAGATTTAATCTATCAGATTTTAATCTTTACTATTTAATAACTAGTGCACAAAGAATTTGGTATACTGTAATATTATACTCTAAAAAAGAAAGTTGCACCCTACATGGGCAATGATTTGGGATAAATGCTTTCTTTCATCTCACTCTAACATTAAATGTGTTCCATTTAGAAAGACTAATGATATAAAAAAAAGTCTAAAAAAATCATATTTTCAAGAAAACATTAAAAGATTTCCACAGATTAATAAACTATTTGGACTTAAAATAAGAATTCAATTATCTGCAGCCTATCAATCAAAATTCACTAGATTTCCCACAATTCCCTTGATTAAAATCAAAATGGTCTGTGACTTTGTATCAATAAGATCTAACTCAGTCGATTATATAAGGGCAAAGTTAAGCTTACCTAAAGGTTCCTTAACTGTTTTGTCTCAAATTATTTACTTTATTAACTCTAAATATACTTTTAATTATGCCCTTATTCTTAAAACTATTTTTAGAGGAATTTCTGGCCATATTAACTCAAGACAAACCATATCAAAAGCATATAAATCAGAGATTCAAAGGAGCTCTAAAAATAAATATTTATACGTCTCATTCTGTGAAAATTATGTCCCCAATATTATGGATCCTATTATAACATTGGGTTATACAAAATATAGTATCACATTCATCTCACTTAAAATATATATTTTACTCAGTTCATGAATATAACCTTTGACCATCACTTCTACATTAATGAGGAAATCATTCTAAGTTGTGCAGCTTATAAACAAAGGAATGGCATCTAGGTCCAAGGAAGTCATTGTTCCACTGCAGTCGGCATTCATCAGACCTATTATTGAGTACAGTGCTCCTATTGGCATGTACCTAACCAGGCATATCCAACAACTGGAACATCCAAAGAGGTTTCTTACTAAAAGAATACAGAGCATAAGTAACATGTCCTATGCAGGTTGCCTCAAATCCCTATCCCTGTATTCTGTCTCCTACAGGCTGTTGAGGAGACATCTATGCCTGGCATATAGGGCATTGTCAGACTCTACTCTGATGGACCTCCTACATACCCACAAAAGAAACAGCACTAGAATTACCCATTCTAAAGACTTAAACCTTGCCTGTGATATAAATATGACCTGCTAGAGACACAGGTATGTATCCCAGAGACTACCTCATCTCTGGAACAAGCTTCCCATCCATATGAAGCAGAGTTACTCCCTAACCCAATTCAAGTGTAACTTGGACAATTGGATAGGGAACAGGACATTCATTCCTGGTTTGGTACCTGTGTCTCTAATGGATACAGGCAGCCTGTAAATGGTTCATCTCCCAGGCCCCTGCTTGTAAATATTTCATCTCCCAAGTCCCTGCTTACACTTATCAAGGGCACCAGAACTTGGGACAGATTTAGGATGCATGGCTATGCTTAAAAATGCCCTTGTGGTTGTTAGCCTTGTAAATACCTATGAAACTATAAATACTGCATGTTTAACACCAGCTAAAAAACATTATATTTCCCTAATAAATTCTTTAAATGTGAGGTGTGTTGTGACTTAAATACAGACATAATGCATGCATTTTGGTCTTGTACATAAATCCAAAGACTGGCAAATATTAACAACAAGAATTAAACTATAATCCTTACCACTAATGTGATTTATTGGAAAGTGTCTCTGTTACATCTTCCTTTGACAAAGGCTCATAAAGTTAATCTAGACAGAATAATCACTGTCTCATCATTCTTAAAACTTAATATATCACAAAAAATGTTTAGACAGTAACAGTTGGAGTGGTCTCAATTCACAGCAATGGCAACTAAACATTTTAAATCTATTAAATTTATACCATTGTTGCAAACCATGAAACAGAAAGGAATAAAAGAAGATAAATGGCATATTTTACCAAAAATAATCTCTTGGCTATAGATGCTAGATATACACTCCAAGCTTTATTAACCCTAAATAAATTATGTAATCTTACTGATAAATTACTGTTAATAAATGATTTGAACTTTCAATGTATAGTGCACATAGCCTGACAGCTATTCAACCTAAACTTTTTTACATACTATTAAAGTTCTGAATTACTGTATATCTCATGAAGTTCACTTTTAGATCACAATTTATTTTTGTAAATAGTTATGTTGGAGGGTTTGGAGTTGTTATTGGCATACTACTTGACGCATTTTTTCTTGATGATATTAGGGAGTATATTACTCTGTGTCATTTAATATAAACTAGTTATTTTATCTGTTTTTAATTTTACAAGCGATATTTTGCTATTTTACATTTTTCTTTTTAACTATGCATGTACTTGTTCCTATATTTTCTGGAAATTCTAAAAACATTTAAATAAAAGTTATGTACTCAACATAACTATGCATCTGTGTTGTCCATTTTCATTCTTCTTCAACACATGGGCCTCGGATCCGACTTTGGATCCAACTCGGCTGCTTTTCTCTAGATTCTTGGATCTGACTCTTGAGCTCCTCCCTTTACCTATAATGTCCCTAACCAATGCATTGCCTCAGATCGAGTTTGCGGTTACTATATATAAATCTAAAATATAAATTATAATAAGAAGGAAAACAATATAGTTACAGAATAGGAGCTCAAACAGGAACTATGGTTCTTAACATAAAAAAAACTTCATCAGGTCACTCCCAACGACTTGGATGAGGGAACTGTGGAGGAAAGCTGAGGAAGAATGAAAATGGACAACACAGATGCATAGTTATGACAAGTACATAACTTTTATATCCGATGAAGTCATTTTCATTCATTCCTCAAAGCATGGGACAGAGTCCCTAACTATGATAACCTTGGGTGCCCCTCATAGAAGGATGTTCCAGAGAACTTTAGAACCAAATATAGCCCTGTTTCTGGAGATGTTATCCAACTTGTAATGAACAATAAATGTATAACCATTAGGCCAAGTGGCAGCTGCACAAATATCATAGATCTAGTTGAATGTGCTTTTGGAGGTGTTGGCAAAATTAAACCTCTTAAAGAGTAAACATAGGAAATGCAAGCTGTTACCCATTTGGTTAGGGTAACTTTGGAAACTGGTTTTCCCAGTTTATTATTGGTAAAGGAAACAAACAGATGATCAGTTTTTCTAAATTCCTTCATCCTATGTAGATAAAAGCAAAGTTGCCTATGTACATCTAAAAGATGAACCATGTACTCTCTCCTTTGTTATCAAAATTTGGAAAGAATTTTGTCAGATTGATAACCCGACTGATGTTTGGGATTAATATGTAAGGTAACTCTATCTTTATGGAAAATCAATTAACGAGGTTTTGAGGAGAGTGCTTGGAGTTCAGAAACTTGCCTCACAGAAATAATAGCCTCAAGAAAGACTGTTTTCCAAGAAGGAAATCTGAGATCTGCCTTAGCTGAGAGCTCAAAAGGAGATTGCACCAAGCTCTATAACACAATAGTAAGATCCTAAGGTGGAGTGTGATCCTTTATTGGAGGACTAAGCAAAAAAAATACCATTAAAGAATGCTTTACATAACTTGGATGAAGCCAGAGGAGAAGCATTATCTCCTACATGGTAGCTAGAGATGGCTGCCAGCTAAACTTTAATGGTAAAGTAATTAGCACCACTTTGAAAAATCTAAAACACCAGGACTGGAGCGGTGAAAGGATTCAACTCTGTTGTAATATCTGGATAAGTCATCCCTGATGGATGTGACAGAAGATCTGGAATGGGATACAGTGTCCAAGGGGGATACAGTAAGTGAAACCATAGGAAGGGGTACCAAACTTGCTGAGGCCAGAAGTGAGCAATAAGGATTACCTTGCTCTTCGACTGTACTGCTTTTTGAAGAAATTTCAGGATTAGGGTTAAAGGTGGGTAAACATATAGGAGACCGGAGGGCCAAGCGTGGACTACAGCATCTCTCAGTGACTCCCCCTGAGGGGGAGTTAGGGAAAAGAAACTGCTGTACTTATTGTTGAGGGGACAGGTAAATAGATCACAGCAAGGTTGACCCCATTTGCGAAAGATCATTTTTGCCACTGTATGATTAAGAGACCACTTGTGAGGTATCTGGATAGTTCTGCTGAGCTTGTGAGCTAGAACTTTGGAGCTCACTGGTATGTGCGTTGCTATAACAAAGTGGTTGGAAGAGATTGCCCACTGCCAGACTCTCATTGCTTCTCAGCAAAGGGGGTAAGATCTGGTTCCGCCTTGTTTTTTGATGTAGCATACTACTGACATATTGTCTGTTTGGACAGCAACTGTCCTAAGAGGAAGAGAGTTCTGAAAGGCCTGCAATGCTAACAGGACCACTCTCACCTCTAAGACGTTTACATGTAATTTGGCTTCTTATGGGGATGATGTGTCTTAAACAGTCTGTCCCAAGAAATGCCCCCCTCACCTCATTTGGGAGTTGTCCATGGTCAATGTGGCCTTTGCGGAAGGAAGGATAAAAGGATGTCACTGACAAACTTCATCAGACTGAATCCACCACACTAGGGAGTCTCTGCAGACTCTAGATAGTTTTCTAGGATGTTGCAAAGGTTGTCAAAGAATGGACCTTTGTACTGTTAGAGTCCATTGCAGAATTTACATGTGAAGACCAGAGGTACGTTTGACAAAAGGAGATACTGCCAGCCTAACTATCTGGAATTTTGTAAATAATTATATGTCATTTGAATATTAATATGAGTTATATAGAAGTGTGACATAAGGAGATACTGCCAGCCCAGCTATCTGGAATTTTGTAAGTGGTTGTGTGTCATTTGTGAATATCAGCATAATGCAATTGCTGGTGTTACAACTGTATCAGAACTGTATGCCATATTGTACAGACATGTGCAGAAGAGATATTTTGTAAAATACTGAGCAGAAATGTATAAACACTATTGTAACTGTTTAGATGTATATGTATTTTAACAATGGGGACTGAAGCACAAGAAGTTAACTTCAGAAGAATAGCTGAAAACTTAAATTACTTTATAACCATGTAATAAAAGAGATGTTATCTTTCAGTTTCAGTGCAACAGGAGACATAATGTCTAGAACTAAAAGTTTTGTATTGTCTTTAAATGTGGAGAAATGTAAATTACTTTACAACTTCCACCATTTGCCAAAAGATCTAAGGTCTATGTGCTTTCACAGGGAGATGCTAAAATAAATGGCTGTGAGCCTGGGAACTGACAGTCCAGATGACAAGAAGTGATGTCATGCTGCCAGCTATTCCAGCAGTAATATCGGAAATATTAATTTAAGAACTCTCTGAGACAGAGTGACTGGGCATTTTGTATTTTATCTTTGACCGGACAGCATGAGCTGGAAGACCCACTCACTACATCTGTCTTCTTTGGCTCTGTAAGTTAAGTAGTGTACAGTAATTTCTCTTAGATACAGTTAGGAATATAGTGAAGTATAGCTTAAATGTTTTCTTTGTTTATATGAGACTATCCTGCATTGTAGTTTTAAATATTTCCTGTGATTTTGAACTCTGGTGTTACTGTGATTATTTACGGAGCATTTTCTTATTCTTTTATTATTAAATATATTTAAACCTATCATCGTGGCTAATCTGTTTAGAGACATATTTATGTTCTGGAGTACTTGCATATTTATTTGGTGACACTGAGTGGGCCACTCTTGGTCAAACTAACATTTGTATTGATAGTAACATTACACAGTAAGATTGGACACCCTTTGTTAAGGGCCTGAAAGTAGCTGATAAAGAATTGGCTGGTGGCAGTGATAACTACCTTACAGTCTGGGCAAAAGGGCGCATAACTATTAAACCTGTGCCAGCCTTTCCCAGGAGTGTGTGTGTGTGTGTGTGTGTGTGTGTGTGTGTGTGTTTGTGTATAAATCAAATCTCAAAGAGTGTGTGTGTGTGTGTCAGCTACTTGGGCAAGGACACAAAGCACTGGTTAGACAGAGAGGGTGCTGGAGGTATTGGCTTGGCCACTCAGGTGAGATCTCAACTCTATAGCTGTGCCAGTGGGGAGTCTATTGGGGATCTGGAGAAAGAGGGAGAAACCAGCCCCAGATTGACTGCGGTCTCTGTATGCTCTTAAGGGAACTTACACTTGATCGAGGCTCCTTGATTACTGGGCCAGTGGTGGGGTGTGACAGTAAGTATTAAGGTAATCACTGCAGCCATCAAACCTAAGGCTTGAAGAAACATTTTTGTTTGAGGAGAAGGGTGAGAGATAATCTGCCTGATATTGAATGTCAAGGTAGGAATCGTGCTTTGTGGTAAAAGATTGAGACGGTTCACTGTATGTAGGTGAGCTCCTATCTCCCAGACTTGAAGTGGCTGAAGATGGGACTTCGTAAGACTGAGTGATCCCTGGAGCTGAGATAACTGGAGTAAGTAATACTTGACTATTTCTAGGAGACTTGAAGTGGCTGAAGATGGGACTTCGTAAGACTGAGTGTGATCCCCGGAGCTGAGATAACTGGAGTAAGTAATCCTTGACTATTTCTAGGAGATTTGAAGTGGCTGAAGATGGGACTTCGTAAGACTGAGTGTGATCCCCGGAGCTGAGATAACTGGAGTAAGTAATCCTTGACTATTTCTAGGAGATGTAGATAACAAAAATCAAATACAAACTGCTCAGCAACAGCTACTTTATATGGCCTTCAATCTGGTACCTCGGCCACTTCGCCTTCACAGGATACTTTATATGGCCTTCAATCTGGTACCTCGGCCACTTCGCCTTCACAGGATACTTTATATGGCCTTCAATCTGGTACCTCGGCCACTTCGCCTTCACAGGATACTTTATATGGCCTTCAATCTGGTACCTCGGCCACTTCGCCTTCACAGGATACTTTATATGGCCTTCAATCTGGTACCTCGGCCACTTCGCCTTCACAGGATAATTTATATGGCCTTCAATCTGGTACCTCGGCCACTTCGCCTTCACAGGATACTTTATATGGCCTTCAATCTGGTACCTCGGCCACTTCGCCTTCACAGGATACTTTATATGGCCTTCAATCTGGTACCTCGGCCACTTCACCTTCACAGGATACTTTATATGGCCTTCAATCTGGTACCTCGGCCACTTCGCCTTCACAGGATACTTTATATGGCCATTCAATCTGGTACCTTGGCCACTTCGCCTTCACAGGATACTTTATATGGCCTTCAATCTGGTACCTCGGCCACTTCGCCTTCACAGGATACTTTATATGGCCATTCAATCTGGTACCTCGGCCACTTCGCCTTCACAGGATACTTTATATGGCCATTCAATCTGGTACCTCGGCCACTTCACCTTCACAGGATACTTTATATGGCCATTCAATCTGGTACCTCAGCCACTTCACCTTCACAGGATACTTTATATGGCCATTCAGTCTGGTACCTCGGCCACTTCGCCTTCACAGGATACTTTATATGGCCATTCAATCTGGTACCTTGGCCACTTCGCCTTCACAGGATACTTTATATGGCCATTCAATCTGGTACCTCGGCCACTTCGCCTTCACAGCATTTAAAACACAATTCAACAGCATTTCTTTTATACAGCTACAACCCCATGGAACTCATTTAACAAGCAATACATCAATTGCTCATCCAATTTAAATAAATGTGTGCTTACAAACAAGATGTGCAAACATTTTAATATAAATCACTTATTTAAATATTAACTTATCAAATATTCTATCGAAAAACAAACATTTAACTCTTGATTCAGCCCTCTAGGAGGCAGTCTTTTATAGTTTAATATTAACTTCATTTCTAACTCAATTAGTTTATTAAGATAATGACCTCCCTGGGAAGATAGGGTTGTGCTAATACACAGAAAAAGACACCTGCATCTGACCCCCATGCATTTTAATAAAATGTTCTCCCAGTGGACTCTGAATTTTGATTATTTATATCTCCTAGTTGTTTCAATATGCAGATCTTCACCTTATGTTTCATTCTGACCCACATACCGAGCAGGAACCCCTTTGACTCACAATTAAAAAAAAACATTAACCATATATTTCTCCCATTAAGAGTTTTACCTCTGAGATTCTTCACTTTTAAACACACCTTACAATAGCCACAAGGAAACATCCATCTACGTCGACTTAATACATTCTGAGGCCTACACTGATAATTCAAAATCTCTTTTAAATTATTTTATAAGGGAATGTAATATATCGGGGAAATAGTCTACCAATACTTTCATCATTAATCACTATATGCCACAGACCTCTAACAATATCCTCCAAAGTTTAGGAAAAGCGAGAAAATCTAGTGGCAAAAAATATTTTCCCCATTTCTACCCGGATCTAAATTACTAACTTCATATCTATACTTATTATACATCCTCATAATGTGGATAGAAGAAAGTTACAGAAGGGCAAAATGAATGCATATATTTCCTGAAGAGTATACACATGTTCTCTCCCTCTTTTACTGAAAATAAATAAAATAAAATACAATGAACTAAAATAAATAAAATAAAACACAGTGAACCTATGCTAAAAAGGGATAGTGGGGATAGTTCTGAGTTGGCTAGATTAGATACGAATATACAATTTTCATTTTTTAAATTTTTGTTTGGAAGGTAATGTTTTCAACAGAATCACATAATTGCAGATTTAACAGTGGATTTTATTACAGTAATTGCATTTTCATACTATCTATTAATCTATCTGTTGTCTTGTGTTTTTTAGTTGAAAATACAAAAAAAGACAAAGGAAAATGCAAGTTAATTAATAAGGACCAAAGCACAATTTCTCATACAGTGTAATATTTTTTAATATTAATAAATACTTAGCCTCAACTATGTTACAACTAAACTTCACTAAAACTCCCCACAACTGATTACATACACACTATTTACAAGGTGTGTCAGAACAATTATAAACTTAAGTATAGATATTCAAGAATATAAAACGATAAATTATATTTTAATTTACAAGTTTTTGCAGTTAACATAAGTTATAAAGTATCTCTGCTAACATTTTTTTTTCAAAATCGATAAAAATGTAGCCAACATTTATAACTCAGTTTAGAATCTTTTGCATTCATATGAACAGTACTGATTTCATCATAAGCTATTGTGGTTATCTTGGTAAATTCATCATGTTTTTTATTATTGTCTTTCTAGAAACTGGCAGTAAACACCAAAAAGAGATATCTAGTGCATGTTCACACATAACAGGATTCGAACATTTAATACATGTCACGTGTTTAGCACTTTCAAATTTATCTGCCCATAATAACTAAGAGAATGCTTTAAAATTAATGAAAAAATTAGATGTCAAATCACATTCATAGGTTCATAGGTTCATACTAGGCTATCTGCCCTAGGGCATTTATAAGCCTAGCCAGAATGTGTTTGGCTTTCGCCACCCATTTTAAATTTATTTTGCTATGCCCTTTTTCAAGGTTAGTATACTGTGCCTCTGTCTAACAGTGACACAGAAGTGATACCCGGGGTAAACCTACGATCTCCCATCCACTCATCAAGATTCCTGTTGAAGAGAGTCAATGAGGGACTCTGCCTAACCTGGACTGGGATTTTATTCCAGAGTGAAGGGAGCCTCTGGGTTATGAATCTCTCCCTCCAGCATGTCCTATTTATTTCAGTGCTGAGGTTCAAGTCTCTGGAGTGTGTAGCTCGATGGGATTTGGATTTTCTGAGGTGCAGCATGTCCATTAATTATGGGTTGGACATGGCTTTATACATCAGGCACAGATCGCCTCTGAACAGGCGGTATGCCACTGAGTAGAGCTGGAGTTTCTTTAACCGGGGAGCATATGGCATCTGTTTGAGCCCTTTGATCCTCTTGGTGAGGTACTTTTGGGGTCTTTCCAGTTGCTGCAGGTGTCTGGTAAGGTACATCCCAAAAGGGGCATTGTACTCAATTATGGGCCTGATGAGGGATGAGTAAAGAGGCACGATGACCTCCCCTGATCTAGATGTGAATCCCTTCATGATTAGGTGGGCTATATAAAATGTTTTTCTAACCACTTTGGCCACGTGGTTGTCAAATGAGAGATTGCTATCAACTTGGGTCCCCAGGTCCCTAATTACTTCTTCTGTACTTAATGGATTACCACCTTTGTGGTAATTTATGGGCACTTTGTTTTTGCCAAAGGGGATGACTATACACTTTTTGGCATTTAGCTTGAGGCCATGGCTCTGGCACCAGTTGTCTGTTTCTATGAGGCCCTTTTGGAGGATGCTTGTGTCGGCTGGAGAGTTGATTATGGCGCCCAGTTTGCAGTCATCTGCGAACTTGGTCAACCACAGTCCTTCCGTGTTGGCCTGTACCTCCGAGAAATATATACCGAACAAAAGAGGTCCCAGGACTGAGCCTTGTGGGACACCACTTGTAACTGGTTTGGAGTCTGACATGGCTCCAGCAATTCTAACCATGTGGGTTCTGTCCTTGAGCCAGTTTGCAATCCATCTAGTGACATAGGGGTTTATATTTAAGCTGGTGAGCTTATCTATAATGCCCGAGTGGGGTATTGTATCGAAGGCTTTTGTGAGGTCCAGGTAGGCTGTGTGGACCACCTTCCCCTCGTCAATGGCCTTGGTGACTGTTTCAAAGAAATCAACCAGATTTAAGAGGCAGGATCTGCCCTTAACAAAGCCGAACTGGGTAGGATCCAGTGTCTGTAGGTCCCCAATATCTTTATTTATGAGGTCCATGATGATCCTTTCCATAGCTTTGCAGACCAAGCTAGTCAGGCTTATGTCATTAAACACAATGTCAATGTGCTATAATCTTATTACATCTTCAGCACAGGTTATTATTTTCTTTGCCATTATACCAATTCTATGGAAAGTGAGAAAACACTATGCAAAAAATTCTAAATAAATATCTTCCAAAATCGAGATGTTGTTGTTTCACTTATGGATTTCAGCATTAAGTAATTAATCTGTTTTAAATAATTCCAAAATAACTCAAATTAATGTCCTATAATTCAAAACAATTTTATAAATATATGATAATATTGGCTTAGTGGATTTCTTGTCAGATTAAATAAGAGATAAATATTTTTTAAATCGGGCTATCTTTGTAATTCATTTGCAATTTCACCTTGTATATTCAAAACTGTAAACTAACACTTTGAATCAAAACCCATTCCATGACATCTACTTCAAAGCTGATCACAATTTTAGCTATTTTATTTCTTTATTTAACATTTCTTAACTGGATTGATACACTGGTCTGAAGACCCTTTTCAGGTATGACTAAGGCCAGGAAGGCAAGAAGACCATAGCAATGCTGAAAAGCATAACAGACACTCAATGCAAATGATAAAAAGACAGCAAACTGCCTTATACAATGAATAATAACATAAATATATTTACTGTCATATGCATGTTTACAATGCTAGTGACTGGTTATAACAATAAGGGAATACAGCAAACCACATTTTTTAATTCCAAAAGACAGGTGGTGACAGCTGAAATAACACCAAAGAAACATATAAATTAGAAACAATGAGTTAACGACGACGATGACGACGATCAGTCACTCTGAGAAATGTATGTAGTACAAGTTATAGAGGAAATGTTTTATCTGTACTTTAAAGTTAAACTGGTTAATCTCATTGTGCCAATCATACAGTTATTGTTTATTACTCAGAAAGATAAATGTGACTGTTTTTAGTATTGCATGTTTTGTAGGATTTGTAATAAAAAGTTAGCTTAAAATGAATATTTCCATGTTTTACTTATGATACTACTTTAGCTAGTTACATGAATGTCAAAGGTACGCTATTTAGTTGATGTTTACTCATTTTAAGTTTATTTCATATTTTCTTTGTCCAAAGCTTAATTTCAATTAATAGCTTCAAAGCTTTTTTAACTGAATTTTGTTGAATTATAATATAAGTAAGAACAATTAACTCACAACAACATGACACAGAATAACACAAAATAATATGACTAATTACAATATCTACACAGCAAAACTGCAATAAGAAAAGTGCCGCATAACCATAAACCCAAATGTAGTTGTCAAAATATTCCTAACAAACCAAAGCTGTCTAAAAAGTTTTGCCAATAATAAAAAACATTTTGTGAGGCTCCACCATTTTTAAAAGTATATATAATTAGCTCACTTGCTGACGGAGACTATTGAGATGGACAGGAGAAGAGGTGAACTTGTGCTTCATGGTCTAACCCCCAGCAGCTGAACTAGAGTAGAGGACCCATGCTATCTCGACCTGAGAACTGCAAATGTTCATTATGCTGATCACTGTTGCAGTAGCCTTAGATGTATGGATTATATCCCGCCAAGGCTATAACATCCAACCAGGTTCCAAAGCTTCAGGGTATCTTCTACATGCCCAAACTGTCAGGCAGCCTGAGCTGAGGTGACTAAAAAACAAGGCTGTCTGGGCATGAAGACCTTCAGAGCTTTATTGCTGCTGAAGGATATGCTCCTCTGAGGCTTTGGAGGATCGACTGTTGGCTTGTGCTTTCCTTTCCTGTGCAGGTAAGTTCCATTTGCAGGGAAAAAAATTTCATTTTGTTAATTTTGTTAAATGTTTTATTGATTTCCTCTGCAGGAAAATTATTTTAAAGCTATAAGTGTCTCAAGATTGCTATTTTTTTCTGTCGGTTTAAAAGTGATGTAAAGTTACTGAAAACATTTTTTCTGTGAATGAATTGTGTTTAATTTACTTTTGTGGGGCTGGCCTAGTAGTTTATAGTGCTGTGTTTTTCTGTCAAAAAAGCAGGGGTGGCTCGTGCTATTGGACTGTAGGACTGCAGCCCCCCCAAAAATAAAAACAAACTTAAAAGAAAAAAAAAACTAAATGAAAAAATAGAAAAGAAATAAAAAACAAATGCGAGTACAGGACTTCCTAGCATGCATGATTGGTGTTCCTGGAACATCACACATGCACACAGGAATCCAGACTGAACTCAGGAAATATTAGTGGCTAGACTCAAACCATGTACCTTGGAAGTAGGTAGTAAGAGTTTGAATTCCCTACCCACCACCACTTGTGAAATTTTTGTTTCATATTTCTGTTCTGTTCCTCATAAAATCTGTGGTTTTCTGGAAAATAATGACAGGCATTTGAATTTCAGACTTCATATTCTTCAGAAAGTGTTTATAAATCAATATTTGAAATTTGTCCCAATATTTGGGGCTGTATTCCCCCATTGCTGGCTTTGTCCAGGATTATTTTTGCTAATAGGCTGAGAGCTACAGTGAGAACTGAATTCACTGAATATGTTTGTGGTCTGTATTCCCCCATTACTGGCTTTGTCTAGGTGTTTTGTGCTAAGAAGTTGAGAGCTATGGTGAGAATTGAATTCACTAAATGATAACCATTTAAGTTTCAGTCTGTCTTTCAAGAAACAGCTGATTTGGCATAGTGGTATGTTGCTCTGACTGTAATACACAGGGTCCTGGGTTCATGACTTGGCAATAAAACGCATGGTGATAACAGCATTTTATTCTAAGAACTTTCCAAAATTATACAAGCAATTTTTAAAATGTGTCCTTAGTTTTTGGGCTTTTGTCCCCTCCCCAATAATTTTTGCCTTTTTTCAGATTTCTTGTACTTCAAAGTTGAGAGATACAGTTGAGTGTTGAGTGGATTTTACAAGGAGCTGAGAGCTCGAAGAGAAGTTTATTGCTTCTTATGCTGAGTCTGCTTGCATTGTTAATAGCACAACAGGTGGTGTACTTGCTTTTGATGCAGAAGGCAGTGGGTTCTACTCCTACAGTATATAGATGCATTGGTGATACTGTACTGTGTTGTACTTTTAAAGGGGGTGGATGCAGTATTCCTGAGAATGTCCTCTTTGGCAGAGATACCTATTAACGATGAACCTGTTTTCAGTTTGCCATCCATTCCCTATTGCAATATTACTACCTTATACTTTTTTAATGTAACATAGGCAATTTATTCCTCAAGGGCAACAGCCACTTTATTTGTAAATGAAACAATGAAATATAAAGTTTGCTAGCAGCAACCTTTTTATTAGTTACAGATCACTTTAATGTGGTATTATTTAGATGACTTTTACTTCTGCAGAGATTGTGCATATTTACTGATACTGATGGACTGTAGAGGTTTAAGTAGATGTTTATGATGGATATGTTCTGAATTGGGCAGTTTTGTCATTACTGGTGCATGCATTTTGTTTCACTGTTTACTGGAAAAATGTTCAAAACAATAAATTTAAAACACCTTCTAACAACTGTACTGTACTATACAAGGAATGTAATTTAATACAATGAGGAAGGTGTATCAAAGAACATATGTATATTTCCTGTGCAAGGGGCCTATGATTTGAAAACAGCCCAAAGAATCTTTATCTGCCTCTAGCCAGATGTATTTTCTTTGAAGGTAGGTTTCAATGCTCTTTCAATGAATGTGAGTTTCAAGGGCAGAGAAGTTTTAATGATAAGTCTATTTTCATTGTGAGACTGCATTGCTTTGTTTAGCAGATGTCTATTAGTGTTTGTGCTGTAAAATGTAAAATAAAACTTTTAAATGAAATCCAAATCATTGTAGAAGTAAAGCAGTATGCACATTACAGTGTTTATGGTAAATGGGGAGAAATAGCCAAGTAATGGGACACTGGAATAGCTGTAGGGGGAAGGCCCCATTTGACCATGATTTTGGGGGGGGGGAAGGGCAGCAAACTCAGAACTATACCTCTCAACTGTCCAGATTTTTGCAGAATGAATAGATTTTAGGTTCTTATTTTTGGTTTGTTCCTCATAACATTTGTGGTTTTCTGACAAATCATTTAAGAATGAAGTCTCCAAATAATGACAGACATTGAGTTTCAGACTTCATACCCTTCAAAAAAATGCATGCAAGACCTGTTATTCTGTCAACTGTCTAAGTTTATACAAAAGCAACTTTTAGTACTGTTTGTATGTTGCCCCAATATATTTGGCCTTGTCCAAATTTCCTGTGTTAAGAAGCACATGCAAATACATCGCTTTATAGAATTAGGTATAACCAAACCTCTCATCTTTCCCCGATTTGGGCTCAAAATGTTGCTCTCCCCCTAATAATCCCTCCATAAATGGCAAATTTGGAAGAAAATGTGGAGGGTTTACAATTAATAAATAATTGTAATGATCAGAGTTATTGATTACTTTTAATTTCAGAAATGCATGTAGATTGTGTTATTTTGTCAGCTGCTCAAGTTAACAGTACTAATATTAAAAAAAGTGTCCCTTCTTTGACAGGTTCCCAGCTGTATTGTGTGGCTATTTTATATTTTTGCAAAACATTTGTGGTATGTTTTTCATAAAACTGTGGTTTTCCGGCAAATTAATGGCAAATCATTAAATACTAAAGTTAGAAAATAATGACAGACATTTGAGTTTCAGATTTCATACCCTTCAGAAAATTCATACTAATGCAAGACCTACTATTCTGTTATCTTTCTAACTTTATAAGAGCAATATTTAAAAATTGTCCAAATTTTTGGGCTTTTGTCCCACTTCTATTTATGGCTTTGTCCCGATTTCTTGCTCTGAGGTTGAGAGGTATGACAGATGTGTTAGGGCCATCAACTTCAGTCAGAGACAATTCAAATTGTGACATACTTGTTGCACCACACTCCTCCATGTAGTGACTTTGGATGTGTCCAAGGAACAGTTATGCAGTGTTAAGTGTGCAGAGTATCCCCATCCAAGGTAGACACAAGTACTACAGTGGTTTTTCATCTGTCCTTGATTTTGCAGAATGTTCTGGTTTTCTGTCATATTTTTATACTGTTGATTTATGCTTCTTCTTATTCATAAAATGCATGTTGTTGGGGTGCCTGTTGCTTTGTGTTTAAGTAATAATGCTTCAATGACCATCAGGTAATCTTGTCTGAGACTATAAGATGCAAGTAAGCTTTAATAAGCATACTGTTAAAGAATTACCAACACTGAAAGCCTTTTTGTTGTTGCCATGCAGAGAATATTTACATAAACAGATAGCATATAAGCCTTGGGTATTGAAAAGCATATAACAGTATTTGTAATAAAGGACAGGATTACAGTATTTTCAGAAGCTCATTACAATTGTTGGAGACTTGCAGTCATCTTTGGAGGCTTTACCAGTAAACTAAACAAAATACCAATCTGTCATGTGTGGTCCATAACCTGTGCAGTAATCCTTTAAGGAGTTTATCTTGAGCTTGTTTCTTGCTTGCTTTTCATTTTTTACTTTGATCATGTTTTCCCCATGAAATAAGTAGATAGTTGTCAGGCAGCAGGTCTTTTTTGGATAAGAAACATTTTTACAAGTGGGGGTATCACAGATATTGCCACTTTCAGCATGTTACTTGGTACTTTTTAAAAGTTGAATACAAATATAATTAGAACTGCGGTGCAAGGAGAAGTGGTTTGAGTTGAGTGCTGCTTGTTTTTTATACTTGATTTTGACTGGCATTCCAGTAATGTATTTAAAAAGTAATTTATTTTGTCATGCCCCACAACCTTTTTGTTTCCATCTAGATATTAAGTAAGTGGTCATGTAGCCAATACATTGATTTTTTTTTCTCTTCTACATTTCATTTTATTTATTTATAATTTATTTACAGTTGGTTTACCAGAATAGTCCATTGGGCCATTTGAACCAGTTTTCAATGGAGTCCTGGGGAGAAAAGCTCCAATAACAACCTTGGTTTCAATAGTTTAAAGATGATATTTATACAAAGGTTGTAGTTTTGAGCAAAACATTTACAATTGATACAGCAAACATTACAAATAATGCAGACTAGTGATGAGGTTGAAATTGAAACAGACTGTCAATGGAACATTGCATTGTGGCAGCTGAGAGGCATTTCTTATTAGGAATATACAGATAACAGTTACAGTTTGATGCATTATTTACAAATAGCATATAAGTAACAGGAATATAAATATATGGAGAGTTGATAGAAGGAGAAAGTTTTTGATGAGAATAAAGATTGGGAGAGAGAGAGAGAGAGAGAGAGAGAGAGAGAGAAGGAAACTGAAGCATGGAATGAATGGAAGAAAGAGTTTGCCATCATTAGGTATGTGGGGAGAGAGCAGGAGCATTCCCATTGGGATATTAGATGTGAGTGAAGAGATTTTTTGAAACAGTAATGGTTAGAAGTGATATGAATGGAAGGTGATAGGGAGTTCCAGAGACGTGCTAGACCATAAGATAGAAGATTTTTGCCTGGTGGATGGGATGGTTTGTACACTTCTATTAGATTTTGATTATTGAACCTTAATACTCGATCAGGTAGGTGCATCTTAAAGGTAGAGGAGAGGGAGGGACAGAGGGAGGGGTTGAAAATGAGCTTGTGTGCAAGTGTTAGTTGAGTATAGATGAGATGATTTGGAAGTTCTAGCCATTTTAGTTTTTGGAGAGAGGAACAGTGATGGGAGGAGGACTTATGGCTGGTAGCAAATTTGGCAATTTTGTTGTAGCAGGAGGAAAGTTGTGTTTTTAGAGAGGATTGTAGGTTAGTGAGAAGAGGCGTTCTGTAGAGAAGAGAGGGGATAAGAAAGGAAGTAGAGAGAGTTACTTTAGTGGCAGGTGTAAGGTAATGATTTTGTTGGTAGAGCATGCCTAGTTTTTGATGTTTTTTTTTGATATTTAGTTGTAAATGGGAGTGGAATTTAAGCTGGTTATCGATTTGGACCCCAAGTAATTTGGTCTCTGATACCAGTTCCAGAGGTATATTGTTTTGGGTAGTAATAGTGAAAGAGTTTAAGTTGACTGAGGTAGCTTTAGAGGGAGTAAATACCATTAGTTTGGTTTTAGAGGCATTTAATGCAAGGTGGTTTCTTTTCATCCATAATTCAGTGGTTGAAAAAGCTTCTTGAGTAAGTTTTAGGAGTGCAGGGGTAGATGTGGCAGAGCAGATGATAGTTGAATCATCTGCATATTGAATGATATTTGAGAAAGGAATAGAGTTCCGGAAATCATTTATAAATATATTAAAAAGAAGAGGACCTAATATGGAACCTTGGGGAACTCTGGTTGGGGTATTAAGAAATGAGGAGATGACCTTTTTCCATTTTACTGCTTGATATTGGTTAGATGAGTAGCTAGAGAACCAGTTCAAGGAAGGGTGGGATAGGTTAAGTTTAGAGAGTTTAGTTAAAAGCAGGCTATGTGAGATAGTATCGAAGGCTTTAGAAAGGTCAAGTAGCAGGGTGGAAACAATAAGGCCAGAGTCCCAGGCTTTATTAATAGTTTCAAGGAAGGAGAGGAGGCCAGTCATAGTACTGTGATTTGGCCTGAATCCATGTTGTGTGGGTGTTAGTAGCTGATTATCTAAGAGGTGGGGAAGGAGTTGTAGTTTTATGCAGAGATGGGAGACAGGATAGCAATGGGACAGAAGTTGGTAACATTATTATTGTTGCCTCGTTTATGTAATGGTATAATGAAGGCCTTTTTCCAAATTTTGGGTGCTATGCTTTCCTGGATTGAACGGTTAATTAGAATGCTAATGAGGTAGGTGACTGCTTCAGCAGCTAGGCTAAGAAAATAAGCAGGGATATTATCAGGAGCATTGGAGCATGGCTTCAATTTCTGGAGGAGTTTTTTTATAGTAGAAGTGAATATAGGTTTTAATGAGAAGAGAGGACACTGGGAAGGGGGGACATTTGCGGGTGATGCTGGAGAGGGGGGAGTGAGAGGTGGAGAAGGGGTGAAGGATAGGGAGTTAGTGGAGGAGAGTGAAGGAGAGGTGGAAGTACAGGGAAGAGTGGTGGTAGAGGAGGAAGGAGGTGATGTGGAGAGAGTGGTGGTATTAGAGAAAGATGAAGTAAGTTTAGAAATAGAGTCAATGAAAAAAGAGTTAAATTGAGTGGCTATGTCAGAGTCAGGAGCATTAGGGTCAGGGGAGGGGGTGTCTAGTTTTCCAGGGTTAAGGAGAGTGGAGATACCTTTCCAGAATTTCTGAGGGTTTGTTTTGTTGTTGTTTTGTAGTATAGAGAAATAGTTTTGTTGGTCGGAAATGATGAGCTTTTCTACTTTATTTCGAAGTATTTTGTATTCATGAAGGGTGAGGGGAGACCTGTTTTTTAGGTAATGAGCCCAGGATTTATCTCTGTGCCGCATATTAGCTAGTGTGTTTTTAGTAAGCCAAGCGGCTTTTTTTGTTTTGTCTTGATTGGACTCTCATAATGACGGTTTGGCACCCAGGGCAGCGTATTTAAGTCCCAGTTTTTGTGGGTTTTAGCATAGCTCCACCCCTTTCTAGTTGGTCACACTCCTTCCCATTTGCCCCACCTATTCAGCTGTCTCCTGCAGCCCCCCTTTGATTTGACGCCACTGCAAAAAAGTAACTTTGGTGTATTGGTAGTGTTTACTGGCAATTGCTGCTTGTCTTCCCTGGGAAAGAAGCACCATTTCTAGCTTGACTATGGAGCACACTACCAGTCCTACAGTCAGTCCTTCTTCCAGACACAAAAAGAAAAAAATGAGCAAACAGCATTTGTTACCACAGCAGACTAGCAACTTGTCTCAACTGCAGGAGGGTGACTCTCCTGTGGCCATTTATTGTACCTCAGACCATTCATTGTTCACCCCTAATCCTTTCGGTTTATCATGTACAGGTACTATAGACAGGGGGTTAGCCACATCCTCTATACCTGTTGGGAGTACACTCAGTGCTTGGGAGAGCCACTCTAGTCAGTCCTGGGAGACAGAACAGGGAAGGCTTCCCTGTTGTGTTAGAATGGTGTGCCCATCCCTGGGAAAGCATCGGCTGCCATTAGTAACAAGGTTGGCCCCATCTTTCCTATCAAAAAGAAACATAAAACCAAATATGTATCTACTCCTCAAATTTTTTTGGACAGGAGTAGTTTACCGGGACTGGCTCAAGGTTTAATTCAGGCTACTGATTCTTCTTGCAGAGTAGTTTCTGGTAAAAGAACGAGGGCTGTGTCTTTTTCTAAAGAGACTCAAGTTTCTGAATCTGAACAGGAAGATGCAGAGACAGATTCAGGATTTTGTCCTCAGACTTCTGATTCAGACTCAGAGGAGAGTTCAGTTTCTGATTATTCTTCTGCAGTTTTCTCTTTCACAGATAATATTGCTAGACTATCCCAGTGTTTCACTATGATTTTCCAGAACTTGCACCCATTCTTCCTGTCCTGTCTGCTTTAGAGGATGTCTGTCTTACTGCCTGCAATTTTCCTGATAGTCAGCCAGCTGTCCCTAAAAAGGCAGACAGGATGTATACACTTCCTCATCTTTTAAATGTTTACACACTTTTCCCACAAAAGAACACAGCAAGTATAGCCTTAGTTGACTCCACTACTGCTAAGCACTTAGTTAATTCCAATCCTTCTCTTTCTAGTAAGGATGGGAACATTTATTGATAGGTATGGGAAAAAAGTGTATACTTCTGTAACTTTGATTTTCAGAATTTAAAATTTTCAGGCTCATACTTTAAAGTTTGTTATGACATACTGCGAAAGCATGAGGAATGTTTTATCTACAGTTTCTTCTACTGCACAGGTTACTACTCATTGTTAGAAGTGTGTTCAGTTTTGTCAATATCTCTTCTAGAGCTATCTCAATTGGTACTGCTTTAAGGAGGTTTGCTTCGCTGCATTCTTAGAACCTCCTAGATGATTTAAAAATGAGATTTTAAATTCTCCCTTAGATAGATTTAGTGTTTGGCCCCTCTGCTGCAGAGGTGATCAAAAAGTGTAATGAAAGGGGCAATCTGATCCAGGGAATCTCTAAGATTTTTCACCCCTCCTTTTTCCAAATTGTCATAGGGATTTTCTTTCACTTCACCCAATTTTGGCAAAAAAAAAAAATAATGACAAAGTGTTCCAAAAAGAAGTCTGAAACCTCTCAGGATCAAGGACAGACCAACAAATTTAAATGACTGTTCAAGACATCTTCTGACCCCTCCAACCCTGGCCCCTATTCTCTTTCAGAAAGTCTGAATCTCCTTTTCTTTTCTTTGATAACAGATTGTTTCAGACAAATGGGTTCTGAAAATCATTCAAAGGGTTGCACATCTTTTCCAGGGGGTCATTCTGCATCCTGCAGGTCAGGCTCTTTTGTTTCCTCCTGTTATTTATCACATGCTGTCCCAAGGACTGATAGAACCAGTTCCTCCTTACCAGGTGAGGAAGGGGTTCTATTCAAGGATGTTTTAGTGCCAAAAAAGAAAATACTAGAAAATCAGTTCTGGATCTTTCTTTCCTAAACCTATTTGTGATAGAGCCCAAATTCAAAATGATGTCAATTCACAACCTGTTGCCTCTTCTTTCTCTTTCAAGCTTCCTGGCAATACTAGACTTAAAAGATGCTTATGATCACATCCCTACTCATCCAGACTTTTGGTGTTTCTTAAGGTTTTGTGTGCCTGCATCACTCTGCCTTACCCTGTGGACTATCCACTCCAACAAGAGTGCTCACAAAGTGTCTGGCTCCGGTTATAGCTCACTGATGGAACATTATGGTGAGTACATAACTTTCTTATCTGATGTTGTCCTGTTCATTTCCACGCTTGGCTGACTTGTTTATCTTTGCAGAGTTTTTCCAAAATGGCAGGGGTCTCTTTCTCTTGGGTGAGAGAGCTCTTCCACAAGCTGAAATTCCAAGAGAACATTCAAAAATCTTTCTTGACTACCTCACAAAGAATCGTGTTCTTGGGATGTCGACTAGATACTTCAGTTCAAAGACTTTTTCTTCCACAGAAAAAAATACAGATCTTTATCTAGATCTATTTCTAAGGTTTTCCACTTAGACTTACATTACTGCAAGGGAATACCTCAGAATTTTGGGTCTCATGGCTTCTATGATTCTCATGATACCCCCTGGCAAGACTACACATAGGGAAAAATACAGTGGTATCTGAAATCTCTTTGGTCCCAATATCAACACTTTCATATCCGAGTACTGGGGCTTGTCATTAGAGAATTGTTTTGGTGGAGACAACAAACATCCTTAAATCCAGATCTCCCCTTCTCCATCCCTGCTCCAAAGCAGTCAGTCACCACAGTCCCTTCGGACTTAACTTGGAGAGCAGTTTCAGGAAGGATTAGGTTCATAGTTTAGTACTAGGCTAACTGCCCTTGTGGCCCATATTAAGCTTACCCAATTACTCACTGTGAGAATCAAATCCTGCACCTTGTGCCTGTAAGGTAAACACCTTAACCCTTATGTCAACCAAAAGTGCAACAAGTGTGGGACACCAAGGACAGATATAATTACATAAACAGCATGGAGATGCTTACCCAGATCAATGCACTTGACTCTCTGAAACATCTTTGGTCCTTAGGACCTTTTTAAGTGGTTGCATGTGGTACTTCAACAAGCAAGAGGGAACCAGGTTGCACCCCTTTTGCAGACTAGCCATTTTAGCTTGGGATATAGCTTCACAGCATAATCTCACTCTACAGTCACCTTACATTCTGTCAGAGCAAAACTGTGTGACAAACAAGCTGATCAAGACCAGGGCAGACCACCACAAATGGATACTAGATCATGGGTTCTTCCAAGATTGATACATCTGTGGGAAGTTCCTCAAGCAGACCTCCTTGCATCGTCTTTCAATAATCAACTGGCAAAATTCTGTTCCAGAACTTCATGCAAAAAGGCCTGGAAGACAGATGCCTTTTTTTTTCTTTGGATAAGAATATTTATGTATGCCTTTTCACCCTTTTCTCTAATAACCAGGGTACTTCTGAAGATTCAGAAGGAATCCCCTAAGATCACTGTGTTGACTCCCTTCTGGTGCAGGCAGCCACTGTTCTCCCTTCTTTTGGAAATGGCCAAGGGCAATTACCACAAGCTTCCTCCCAGAATGGATCTACTCACACAACAACAGGGGTGTTTGATACACCCCAACATCAATCATCTTTAAATGACTGCCTGGATGACTGGAACTTAATTCCTTTTAGCCACATGTTTTCTGAGGACATGTAGCAGGAAATAATGGAGGCAAGAAAGCCTACTACCACAAAATACGGCTTTCCATCTGTGTTGTCCAGTTTCATTCTTCCTCATCTGATGGGTTCAGATCCAGGACATTGATCCGACTCAGCCACTTCTACCAGATCACTGGATCCAAGAATTCTCAGCTCCTCCCATTATCCATAATGCTCCTTAAACCTAACATACCTCAGATCAAGTTTGATGCCCCTAGACATAAATTTATTTTTTATTTATTTTTATTTTACATTTGATGACCGGGCTAGTCTAACTGGATACATGTCCATTTTCAGTAGAGACCCGGGGAGATAAGCTCCAAGCAAAAAAGTTGATTACAGTAATAAAAGATTACAAAATGTTGGCAAGTACAGATATTAATACATTTTTACAATTCATTAAATAAGACAGTATGTACAAACAAGGAGAACTGGCATTAGGTAAATAATTCTCAAAATGAAATCATTAATAGATGATTACTTAGTTTACAATTCCAGATTTCTCTGGGATTAAGAAAAAAGGACTTAGTCAAAGAGAGGTAGTAGATGAAAAAGTGGTAAAAAGTAAGTCAATGGTTAATCAGGGTTACAACAGGGGCAAAGCCAGTGTGTTCTCAGGTGAATTTTAAGTTTTGTTTAAAAAGTGTTAGGGAGGATAGTGATGTAAGTTCACTAGGTAGAAGGTTCCAGTTTTTACCAGCTGCGTTTGAGAACAGAGATTCACCTGCCTTGTTATTGGATTTACTTATGCGAACTAGTAGTTTATTAGATGACCGTAGGGTGCTAAGATTTTTGTAGGGGGTGATCAGGCTAGAAAGAATTGGAGTGTTTTGAGGATGGTAAAGAGTCTTATGGGCAATTGTGAGTTGGTTAAAATTAAACTGATTCTCCAGTTCCAGCCAATCTAGTAGTTTTAGATTCTGACAGTGGTGGGCTCTGAATGGTTTTCCAGTGGTAAATCCGGCACTATTATTATAGGATTTAGCCAGTTTCCAAAGATTATTTTTGGACAGATTAGTATAAACAGGAGAGGCATAGAGCAGCATTGAGATTAGATGGGAATGGGCAATTGTAGATATAGCTGATGGAGTGAGGAAGGGTTTGATCCTATAGAGGGAGCCCATTTTTTGTTGACTGTTTTTACAGTGTTGTTAATACAAGTATCAAAGTTGAGGTTGTTGTCAATTGCAACTCCTAGGAGTTTGGTTGTTAACTCAGGTGATATAAGAGTACCATTGTTAGACGCGACTGAAAAATCTATTGGGGTGGACTTTTGGGTAGGAATGAAGAGCAAGAGCTTGTTTTTTTTTTTTTTTTGGATTTAGGAGGAGGCAACGTTTAAGAAACGATTGTTCTACTATGTTGAACACTTTTTGAGTTAAGGAATGCAGTTCAGATGAGGAGTTGGCTGAGCATATTAGTGTAGATCGTCTGCATATTGTATACACGTAGCTTGAGGAATTGCTAAGTGTAGATCACTGATGAAAATTGAGAATAGCAGAAGGCCTAAAATGGAGCCCTGAGGAACACCTAGGGTGACAGGCAGGAGGGAAGATAGATTATTCTCCCAGAGCACAGCTTGCTGCCTATTGCTGAGGTAGGAACTGAACCATTTTACAGACTGTGCATCAAGAGAAAGTGATTTTAGAATATTTATAAGCAACTGGTGGTTTACCATATCAAAAGCTTTGGATAGATCAATAAAGAGTGCTGAAGAGAGAATATTGTTGTTTCTATTTTTGTTAATTGAGTCAGAGAAGGATAGGAGGGCAGTAGTGGTACTATGAAATGGCCTAAAGCCATGCTGGCACTCAGCAAGTATGTTGTTTTGAATCAGATGGTAAAGTAGTTGCTTATGAATGCATTTTTCCATTATTTTTGCTAAGGGGATAATAGAGCTATGGGACGATAGAATATTCATTAGAGTTCCCACCTTTGTGTAGGGGGATAATGTGAGAGATTTTCCAGATTGCTGGAATTGTTCCTTCATTTATGGTTCTGTTTATGAGGATGGATATAGGATAGGCTACAGCTTTAGCTAATTTCTGCATGTATTCTGCAGGTAGCTGGTCAGCTTATGGAGTGCAAGGTTTTAGTTTTTGGATGAGCTTGTAGATGTAGTATGTTGGGGTGGGTTGCAGTTGGAAAGTAGGGAGAGAGCTAACCATGGAGGAAGCAAGGCTTGAGCTGTCAGGTGATAACTGGTTTGCTAGGGATTGTATAGCTTCTGTGAAGAAGGTATTAAAGGTATTAGCAGTTTGCTTGGGGTTATCCTGATTACTACCTAGTAGGGTTGGTGTACTAGATTGCCCTGGGTGTAGGAGTCTAATGCTTGCCCAAAACTTTTGTGCCTTATTATGGTGTGACTGCTGCATTTGACAGTAAAAATATTTTTATCTGACAGTTTAGCTTTTTTTGTTTCATTCCTCATCTGTCTAAATGTTTGTTGATCTAAGGAATTTTTGGTAGTTCACCACCTGGTCCACACTTTGTTTCTGAGTAGGATTTTCTGTCTGGTGTCTTTACAGAGCGAAGGGGCTGGTTTTGACCTAATTCTTATATTACGTTTTGAAGCATGCAGGTCTAGGATAGCTAAGAATTTAGTGTTAAAGTATTTAACTGCCTCTTAAAGTGGGAGGCTTTTTAAAGGAGCCCAATCACATACCCTAAGCTCACTTTGGAATAGATCAGGATTAAAATCCTTGTTGGACTGTATTGTCCTATATGTGGCTATGTAGGGAATATCAAGTCTTTTGCCTGATTATGTAGTCAATGAGTGATCACTTATATCATCTGGGAAAATTCCTTCCTTATAAGACTGGTGGTGTTTATTTATGAGAATCCAGTCTAAGGTGCTTTCTTTTTTGTTTGTCTTGTTAATTCTGGTTGGGGAGGTGATGATTTGAGAAAAACCATGAAGATTAATATGGGAAGTAGGATTTGCATTACTAATACACTTCCAGTCAATACTGAAATCCCCTAGGATTATAGTTTCTTGTGGCAATGATGCTGACAGGGAGCAAAGAATATCCTCAAGTGTATTGGTATTATTACCAGTGGGTAGATAGATACAGATGATATATAAGGATTTACTAGAACTGAGTTGAAGTTTGGAAGTAAGTATTTCTGCATTTTTCTCAAGAGGTGGTTTATAGTCTAAAGAGGTAACTTGTAACACATTTTTGAAGAGGATAGCTACTCCCTCTCCCTTTTTATGTTTGTGGTCTAATCTCATAATACTGTAGCCAGGAGGGATGATTTCAGTATCTTGGGTATGGGTTTTAGCCATGTCTCTGTAAGGCATAGGATGTCAAAAGAGTGCACATTCAAAAGAGCATGGATGTGGGCATCTTTATTAATGCTCCGTATATTGAGATGTGCAATATAGAGTGAGTTAGTGAGTTTGGTAGGGGTAGGTGAGTGGGAGGGGTTGGGGTTATGTAGTTCAGTTGTAGAAGATCTGGCAGGGCCTGGATTTGGGTGAATGGCACCATCTTGTAAGGAATGGCTTTTCAGTCTATACAAAGGATCATGTAGATTATAAATTAGGTTTAGAGATTTCCTGGTTTTCATATTCTTGTACTTGATGTGGGTCAGTCTGTGGAATTTTGCTAGTACGTAGTTAGGAATAGATGGTATGTTTATGTGATTTTGGGAGATAGTAAGAGTTAGTGTAGTTTTTTTTGTTTGGGAGGATAGTGGAATAGAAGATCTTGTGGGTGTTCAAAGGAGGTTAGGAGGAAGGCTGAGGTTAGAAAAGGTAAAAGTGTGGTAATGAGTAACAGCTTAAAATGAGCGGTGGTTATTGATGTAGGCATAGTGAAAATTAAACAATGGTGCTATAAGGGTGGTAGCAGTGATACTAAGACAAGTTGTGAGATGTAAGTTTGGCTCAGCTATGTAAGAGGAGGAAAGGTCTGATTGGTTATAATGTGAGAAGTGTGTGGTTTTATTACCTAAAGTATTGCAGTGCTAGGATTGGATGGAATTGGAAAATGGGTGTGGTTTGGAAGTATAAGTTTAGGGCCACTGGGGGTGGGTGGGAATTGGGAGTAGGGTAGGGGAGTGGAGTGAGCCCTGAGGATGAATGGAGCAGGTAGACACAAGAGAAGTAAGAAGCAGCTGAAAGAACAATCAATCAGTGAAAACACTGCATATGTAAAGTAAGTAAAGTAGAGAGTAGGTATAGAGTTTAGGAAAAGTGGTGGAGGGGGTAGTAGGGGAATAGGTGGGTGCTAGAATTAGTAGTACTAAGAAATAGTGGCCAAAAAACAGCCAATACAGAGACCAGGTACTGTGAAAAAGGTAGGATATGAAGTTACAGGATAAATGTGAGGAAGGTAGGATTATATAAGGGTGCTACCAAGTGGACAACAAATGAAATAACAGCAGTGGAATTTCAGAGGGAGAAGACTGGTTTGGGATGGAGGTGAAAGGCTAGCAGTTAAGGGTGGTTATAGAACTACATAGGACAGGTAAGCTGGCTACAGGGTAGTAAGGGGATTTGGCTGCTGGCTGTCCTGGCTGGGGAGCAACCTTAAAGCCACCTAGAATTGATGCTTAGAAATGGAAACTTTTACTGCCAGGTGTAGTAAAACCACATACTTTCTTGCTTCCTTTTATATATAAAGATGAGGGCTAGGAGGCAATATAAGGAAACAGCAGGTGGGAATGGCTCCTTAGTCACCAGGCCAGGAGATTCTATATCCAAGGACAGGATATGGAGGCTGGAGAGCTGGGTACTTTGGGTTAAGAAGAGAGAAAAAAAAACAGGTAGAGTAAAGAATAAAAACACTGTCTTTAGTGGGATATTATGCAGTTAAAAGCATATAATCAACTACACAGTAAAATTATTAAAACTAACTAGTAAAGTCTAAAACACTATCTTTAGTAGGATATATACAGTTAAAAGCAGATAATTAACTACACATTAAAATTTATTGAAACTAACTAGTAAAGCCACAGACAATTACTTCCTAGTAAGTAGGTAGGTGTAATGCTAGATAAAGACCTATCTTAACAGCTTAATGAACAGTTCCTAGCTTAAATAACACTAGGTAGTTTAACATCATGAGGTACATCCAGAACAGAAAGAGGCACTTAGACGTATCAAGTAAAGCTACATTGAATCAGTAAAATAGACATTTCATTCGAAGTATAAGTATAGTAGCAAGGGAGACTGTGTATGCTGTCCTTAAAACAGTAAACTGAGTGAAAACAGAAGATATTAACTCTAGGTAACATGAGGCACTTTGTCTAATGAATTAGGTTATTATTATATCAAATAACAGTCTAGTTCAATTTCACATTTGCTAATATGGTAGCAAGGACAAGACCAACAATTCTGCTGCCCTAATCAAATGAGTGCAAAGAGAACAGTACATTTACTATAGAAACTTTGAAATATAAATAAAAATATAAATAATATAGAGTAAAGCAAACAACATGAAAAGTAGACCTGGTCCCCTGCAAGGAATACAAGCCAGGATACACGCAAGACCTCAATGTTTGTTTGTGTCTTTCGGCTTTTCCCGGTTAGGGGTCGCCAGAGCGGAACTCCAGTCCGCTAATGAGTGGCAGTGGATTTTTAAGTACCGGGTTACCAGCCCTGATGCACAACCTTCAACGAAGGCATGCCCCATTCACGTATGCCTCCACACAGAAGACACTCTAGCTGAGAATCGAATGGGACAACGTCTTGCTATGAGGTGACAATGCTACAGCAGCAGCACCACCACCACAATGTAATTAAACAAAATGCCCTTAGGCTCCTAGTAACAAAGCCAGAGAAACATACAGTCACTACACATTATTATTATAAGGCATTCATCAAATATTGGAAACTAGCTGTCAATGATAGCCAAGTCATTAAGCAGGATTTCAGTGTTGCAAGCCCATAAATTGCAAGTATCTTATGTAAAAAACAGAAACATGAAAGTAAGGATAGGCTAATCGTTTGAGTAGATATGGTAGCTATAAGGTTACATTAGGTATAACTGAAGGCTGCAGCTCTGTGATAGAAACATTAGAATATTTCTAGCTGTCTCTAATGTTATAACCTTTTTATGTGATATAAGTATGCTAATCCAGACTGCTTGGGATAATATAACTCTAAAGGTTCTGGATTAAATACAAGAATCTCAGTTCGTTTGGGCAGGGAAGCTAAATGTGCTAACAGCTGAGCACTCCAGGTAACAGAAGGTGGCCAGGGCCGTCTCCACGTGGAAAACACAGTTAAAATTATACCTGTGGCATCAATCACTGTAGGGTCATAGCTTCTCTACAAGGTTTAATTAGCCTATACGCTCTCATATCTATAGTGGCAAAATGCTAGTAAACATACAGGGGTAAGGTTATTTACACTCTACATAGAATCTCAAATAATTAAAACCTCAAACTGATTGTAGACTGTACCTTTGTGAAAAGGGAGTGTTATAGTAGCAAGAGCTTTAGCAAGTGTATATAGCCTGTAACAGACTGCATTCCATGCAAAATACAAGAAGTTTAGGCAAGTAAGGCTGTAAGTGCAACTCTAACAGCTGTGTACTTCAGGCAGAGTGGGGTAGCCAATAGCGTCTCAGCGTGTGAAACGAGGTAAAAGTCCAGAATTGTAGCACCATTCAGTGAGCTTATAGCTTTCTATTTGTTAGAAAGATAAATTATTGTACGGTAGTACCAGCTCTTATTCACACATGTAACAGTCTACAAATAATGACTACATGAGTTCACTGCATGCTACAAAAAATAAAACTCTAGAAAGTAGTTCACTTAAGAGAAGATACAATACACAAACAAGAACTATGTGCATTCAAGACACACTAATTATACAAAATTATGTAAAACACAGGAAGGCAGTTCACAACTTAAAAAGAAAAAATACAGCAGTTCATTACTTACAATAGCCAAAGACGTTGGGACCAGGATCACACAGCAGCTTGGGGATAGTAATATATAAAGATGGCGCCACAAGGGATTACAAGTTTTTAAGGGCTTAGAGAGGATATGAGGTAGGGGGGAGGAGATAAAAACATGGATGCTGATTAACTTGGGAGGGGTTAAGCTATTACAAAAAGGGGAAGGTCTGGGCAAATATAGTTAAAAGTCAGGGAGGGGATTACAGCTACTACACAGAGGGAAGGGCTCTGGACAGCTAAACAGATAGGTAAGCTAGAGAGTTTAAATGAGAAACAGAACAGGAAAAGAGAGACTGGGCAGGGTGAATGGGCCAGGGTAGGGGAAAAGGAGAAAAAAAAGGGACAAACTATTACAGAAATTAACAAAGGCAGAAAGGAGAAAGGAAGCTGGAGCTCAACACGTAAAAGAAGGTCTTGTACAACTCTTATATCTTTCCAGAAGCAAAGTACAGGATCGGGTGGGTGGGGAGTAGAGGAAGAATGAAAATGGACAACACAGATGGAACATTATGGTGAGTACATAACTTTTTTTTCTGATGTAGTCCTTTCCATTCATTCATCAACTGACGGGACACAGTCTCCAGCTACTGGAACCTTGGGTGGCCCTCATGGAGGAATATTCAGGAGTACTGCAGAGCCAAAGGCTGTTCTGTTCCTGGAAATCAAATGTAAATTGTAATGAAGAATAAAAGTGTGAAAATTAGCCCAAGTTACAATTGCACAAATGTCATCTAAGGAAACCCTTGAACAAAAGGCTAAAGAAACTGCCATACACCTCATGGAATGAGCTCTAGAAGGCTTGGGCAAGGATAAACTTTCAGTTAACCATTTGGACAATGTAACATTGAATACCAGTTTACCTGATCTGTTAGGAGAAAAAGGGACAAGTAACTGGTCAGATTTCTTGAAGTCTTTGTTCCTTTGGAGATAAAATGTGAAGTTGTCTATGCATGTACAAAAAATGGAGCATGTACTCTTCTTTCTTTGAAAATTACAAAAGAAAACATCCCCCAACTTCCTCCAGAGGGAAATAGTTGGGCCTCCTTTCAGGAGGACTCATAGGGCTTATCCGAGAAGGAATCTCTAAGTCCTGGTTTTGCTGGACATCTCTGCCGTGTCTTCCATTTCAGTCCCCCCCCCCCCACCTCTGGGGGATCTATCTCCACGTGAGTCTTGAAAAGGACCCTGGGATTTTCTAAACCACATTTTTACCACCTCATTGATTCTCTGAGTGGGGTCTTTCAGGGGTTGAAAAATGTACACCCATGTGTGACGATAGAAAGTACTGTCAGCTATGCCAGGAGAAGAAGGGCAGTGGATGTGTAACATATGCTAGCACAGCTAGCTGGAATTTTGTAAACAATTATATGTAATTTCTATATCAAACTGATTTCTACAGATGGTTGTGTTAAAAATGTATTTGTAAAGTTGTTTGAGTTGAGAAATGTGTCAACAGTGTGCCCTGCTGGAAAGAAAAAAAGAATGTACATGCATTATTGTAACTGTTAAAATGTATATACTGTAATAGAGGATACTGGAAGAGAAGAGGTTAATTTAAACTCACCTGACGTTGAGAAATAGTAAGAAAATTTAATTATTGGGCCTAGGCTATAAATATGTTATCTCACAGTTTTGAATGCAACCAGAGACAAAAAGTCTATACTAGGAATCATCCTGCATTGTCACATAGGTGAATTAATTACTACTCTGAAGGGCTGAAGATTTGAAATTGTTTTATGGCTTCCAGGACCTGAAGCAGATCTTAGCATGGCTGTGTGTGTGTGTGTGTGTGTGTGTGTGTGTGTGTGTGTGTGTGTGTGTGTGTGTGTGTGCGCGCGTGTGTGTGTGTGTGTGTGTATTACTGACACCTCTGTGATAAATCCTGACAGCTTCTAGCAATAGGAGCTGCATGGGAACCAGAAGTCAGCTAACCAGATCTATGTGATTTCATTCAGTACAGAAATAATAGGTTCTTAGGCTCATAGGTTAGTACTAGGCAAACTGCCCTTGTGGGCCATTTTAAGCCTAGCCAGTTACCCCAAGTGAGAATCAAAGCCTGCACCTCATGCCTGTAAGGTAAACACCATAACCATTATGCCAACCTCTCACCATAATGATATCATAGGCTAGTACTAGGCTAACTGCCATGGTGGGCCATTTTAATTGTGGCTAATTACCCGAGGTAAGAATCAAATTCAGCACCTTGTTTCTGTAAGGTAAACACTTTAACCATTATGCCAACCTCCCATTGCATAACCCTTGAGATAGCCCATATGGGCATGTCCTTAGTGCTGCAATGGGATATATGTCCTTAGTGCTGCAATGGGATATAGTTTCATAGTTTCATAGTATAGTACTAGGCTATCTGCTCTAAGGCATTTATAAGCCTAGCCATAGTGTATGTGGCTTTCGCCACCCCATGTAATGATACAAAAGTGCAAAATATAAATTTAGTTTACTGTGCTTCTGTCTAGTAATGACACAGAGATGACCCCCGGGGTAAACCTACAATCACCCATCCACTCGTCAAGATTTCTCTTGAAGAGAGTCAGTGAGGGGCTCTGCCTAACATGGACTGGGATCCTGTTCCAGAGTGTGGGAAGTCTCTGGGTTATGAATCTGTCCCTCCAGCATGTCCTATTCATATTTGTGCTGAGGTTTAGATCTTTAGCTCTCGTGGCTCTGATGGATTTGGATTTTTTGAGGTGGAGCATGTCCATTAATTCTGGATTGGACATGGCCTTGTACGTCAGGCACAGATCACCTCTGAGCAGGCGATATGCTACTGAATAGAGCTGGAGCTTCTTTAGTCTGGCAGCATATGACATGTGTTGGAGACCCTTGATCCTCTTGGTGAGGTACTTTTGGGGTCTCCCCAGCTGCTGCAGGTGCCGGTTGAGGTACATACCAAATGGGGCATTGTACTCAATCATAGGCCTGATAAGGGAGGAATATAGGGGTACAATGACATCCTTTGATCTGGATGTGAATCCCTTCATGATAAGGTGGGCAAGGTAGAAGGTCTTTCTAACCACTTTGGCGATGTGGGTGTCAAATGAGAGGTCACTGTCAACTTGGGTCCCCAGGTCTCTGATTACTTTTTCCGTACTTAATGGATTACCACCTATGTGGTAATTTGTGGGTACTTTGTTTTTCCCAAAGGGGATGGCTATACATTTTTTGGCATTTAGTTTAAGGTCATGACTCTGGCACCAGTCATCTGTTTCTGTAAGGCCCTTCTGAAGGATGCATGTGTCAGCTGGTGTATTGACTATGGCGCCCAGTTTGCAGTCATCTGCAAACTTAGTCAGCCACAACCCTCCTATGTTTGCCTGCACATCTGAGAAATAAATGCCGAACAAGAGGGGTCCCAAGACAGAGCCCTGTGGGACTCCACTTGTGACTGGCTTAGAATCTGACATAGCTCCAGCTATTCTGACTTTGTGGGTTCTGTCCTTTAGCCAGTTTGCAACCCATCTTGTGACATACGGGTTTACATTTAAGCTGTTGAGCTTGTCTATGATGCCTGAGTGGGGTATTGTGTCAAAGGCTTTTGCCAGGTCCAGGTAGGCTGTATGAACTGCTTTGCCTTCATTGATGGCTCTAGTGACTGTTTCAAAAAAGTCCACCAGGTTTAAAAGGCAGGATCTGCCCTTTACAAAGCCGAACTGGGTAGGGTCAATTGTCTGTAGGTCCCCGATGTCTTTGTTTATGAGTTCCATAATGATCCTTTCCATAGCTTTGCAGACCAGGCTGGTCAAGCTTATGGGGCGGTAGTTTCCAGGGTCTGTAGAGGTGCCTCCTTTGTGGAGTGGGACCACTGTTGCTGTACGCCAGTGTTCAGGGACATATCCTGTAGTAAGGCTAAGATTGAACAGCAATCTTATGTGCGGGTTTAGCTCCTCAAGGAGTTCACATAGCATGCAACCCGGGACACCGTCTGGTCCCATAGATGCTGTATTTTTAGCTTTGCTGAGAGCAGCTCTCACCTGGACATCTGAGATGTCAGGGAGGTTGCATTCAGCTGGGATAAATATTTCATCTTTTGGGGGAGAGGGAGGGGAGAAATTTGCACTGAACCTGTCTGCCAGTATGTTGGCAATATCTGTGGGTTCAGTGTATTTCTTGCCGTTATGAACTAACGAGCATATCTGAGGGTTTCCGCCCAGGTTTCTAACATAACTGAAGAAGGCCTTGTGGTTATCTTTAGTGTCCTTAACGATTTTTCTCTTTCTCTCAAAGTTGGCCTTTGATGATTTTATGAGCGAATGTAGTTTTTTGCTAGTGCTGATCAGAGATGCCTTCCCTTTATGGGATTTTACTCTGTCTTGCAGTAGCTTCCTTCTCTTGTTATAAAGTTTGTTTATGGCTGGGGTCCACCAGATAGGACACCTGCCTTTGGTGGAAAGGGTCTTGGTTTTATTTGGGATTGCATAATCCATGCATTCTTGGAGATGTCCGTAGAAAGCATTTGTGATGTGGTTTCCACTGGCCCAGGGAGCTTGAAGGATACCATTTCAGTCCTAAGGAGTGTAAAGTTGGCTTTTGAGAAGTTTCTCACTGTGGTCTTTTGTGCTGGGGGTGGAGGTGGGATATGAATATCTAGGGTTATTAGTTTGTGGTCTGATCTCACTAGTGAGGGGTATACTTCCGGTGTTGAGCATTTTGTCCCCATGTTTGTGATGATCAGGTCAAGTATATTATTTCCCCTTGTGGGGGAGGTGACTAGTTGTTCCATCACATTTGAGTTGACGAATTCCAGGAACCTTTGGGCTAGGGTGTTGGGGCTTGAATAATGCACCCAGTCTATGTTTGGGTAGTTGAAGTCTCCCAATATGATGGTATTTGGTGAGAGACTCATATCCTCCAGTGTCTTCAGGAAGGCTGAATGGAGTTCCTGAGATTGAGAGGGTGGTCTGTAGCATGCTACAAGTTGTATAGCAGTTTTGCCTATGGTTAGTTGCACATGGATGGTCTCCGATGCTTCGTGCTTTGCCACTAACCTGGAGGTGTGTGTGTCTTTAATGAATATGGACACTCCCCCTCCTTTTGTGGTTTGGCCCAAGTTTTGGGGCCGAAATGCATGACACGAGGTATAACCTGGTATATTTACACACACACACACACACACACACACACACACACACACACACACACACACACACAGTTGGCTGCTGTGAGATTAGAACCCCTATCTATCTACTAGTACAAACTACAGCTCAGGAGCAGTCTGTTTCTTGGACCTGACATAGAAGGATCCCTCACCTACTTCATCTTGCCTTGCTCTAGTAAATGAACTAGGGAATATTAACTCTTTAGATTAGTCAGGAAAATATAGTGAGATTAGGTAAGTGCAGTTTTTCTGTATCTGTGTGAATCTGCCCATCTGTGTTATTTTAATATTTCCTGTGGTTGAAACTCTGGTGATTACTGGAAAGAGATATGTAACATTTTCATGTTCTTTTATTATTTATTATTAAATATATTTAAATGTTTCATTGTGGCTGTTCCTTTTAGAAAATATTTAAGATTAGGGAGTATTTGCATATATTTATTTGGTGAATAAATCTGTCCACTACTGAAAGCCTTGCTGTTTGGTCAACATTACCACTGGTATTAGTATTAACTTCATTCAGTATAATTGGATACCTTTTTAACAGCTTTATAGTAACTGACTGGTGGCAGTGAATCTACCTTATAGTCTGGGCAAAGTTGGTAGAGTGGGTAACCTGTGCCAGCCTTTCCCAGGTGTGTGTGTGCGAGTGTGCATGTGCGTGTGTGTGTGTGTGTGTGTGTGTGTGTGTGTGTGTGTGTGTGTGTGTGTGTGTCTGAAAATAAAATTTCAAACAGTGTATGTGTCAGCTGCCTGGGGCAGGGACATGAAGCACTGGTTTCACAGAGAAAGTGGTGGATGACTTGGCTTCGTCACTAGGCTGAGGACTTAACTCTGCAGCTGTGCCAGTGGGGAGACTTACTGGGGACCTGGGAAGAGACAGAGAGAGAGAAACCCAGACCCCAGGCTTAGGCTGCTCCCTGTGTGCGTTTAAGGGAAATTGTGCTTGATGCAGAGAGGTCTGCAGCTGGAAGTACTGAGTTTATTCATGTGCATTCCAAGTGAACATCCCTCTCCAGTGTTAGGGATAAGGATTCAGGCTCCTTTATTACTGGCCCAGAGTGGGGACATCACACCATGACAGACAAGGTCTTTCCCTTTTGCTCATAGTTTGTTCTTCACTTTTGGGTCAAACAAGGAAGACCCATCATAGGGTATATTGATGAATGAAGACTTAAAGGGCTGCACAACATCACACAGTTGCATCCAGGGATGTCTCCTAATGGCTATGCCTCAGCCTGCTGCCCATGAGGTACCTTCCTCTATGTGGGAGAGCAATCTCATGGATGCATTAGAAATAGACTGCAGGGTGGACAGTTGTGAGGAGATTCTATTTTTATCCTCAACAGACATGGACCCAGAGAGAGATCTGGCAAGCTCTGTTGTCAGATCTCTTTGTAACCAAGTAAAATGTGCCAGAAAATGTAGTGACCTGAGGGCAAATTCGATTAGGCAGTCATACACTTTCCAAATCTGTCCAAAGCCCTGGGACTCTCTGTAAAGGGGAATGAACAGAGGTGCTCTGTTCTGCTAGTTTCTTTCTAGTGACTGCAGCCACATCTACGTCATTGACCAGGAATTCTTTATCAAGTGTGCCTGATCCTTTGGGGGGGGGGGTTGTCTGGTCTTTTTGAAATCAGCACTACAATATCCAGCTCCTTCCACACCCATCGAGAAACAAGATCTATGATCTTGTTGTCTGGGGGGGGGAGTGTCACCCAAGAAGTATATGGGCCAGACCCTAAAGCCTCCAGAAACACTGATTCCTCTTAGGAGGGGGTGTCAGAGAACCAAACACCTTTTTGCTTCAGGAGGTCCACGATGTCTCCAGAGGAGATGTCTTCAGGTGGAGATCTGGGGCACCTCTCCTCTCATCAAAATTGGTCTCCTCTGTGAGAGATTCCTGAGGGGAATCTAGGTGTCTCTTCTTACACATTCTCTTCTGAGGGACAACATCAGTGGGGTTTTCTGGGTAAGTATCAGAAGAAATGAAGATGTACTGACAGACCAGTTGGAGACTAGTTCAGGCTGGCTGTCCTAGTGGAATGGGTGGGTGTGGCTCAGAGCTTAGAACCAGATGATTCAAAGTAGTCTGATCTGAGGGTGGTAGGGAATGTCTCTTCTGTAGATAAAGAGAAAGCCCTCTCCAAAACCTCAAAGGCAGAACACCTAGGGGACACAGAAGTCGACAGCAAACAAACCTTCAGCTCCTGCAACACCAGCAGCACTCCACTCATGAAGGGAGTCAGACCCAACCTTTCAAGCACTGAAGCTCCGAGGGGAAGAGACAGCTCAGAAAGATTCAGAGTCAATTCCAACCCCCCAGACACGGTGCCAACATTTTGACTCCAAGAGTCTTTCAGCTGTGAAAGGCTTGGAGCCTGTCAGCTCAGGGAAATCACTGGAGTCAAAGAACAGACAATCTTTGGATTCAATGAAATCACCCCCACAGGTCTTGGATCTGAGGGCTCTGAAATGGTGAGTTGGATTGGAGAAGGAGATACCAAAGGGAAGTGGGCAAAGCATGGCTCACAAATCTGGTGGGAGTCAGATCCTGGAGTACTTCTATCTGAAACTGCGCTCTGAGAATCTTCCTTATCATCCTATTCACATCAGCTTATGATAAACTTCTGTAAGATCTAAAAGATGATGTGCTGGATGGAGGCCTGGACTGCCTATGGGGAGATCTCTCCAAGAAATGGAAAGAAGCCGTGAAGAAACTGGATTCAATAGGAGCAGAGGGGTACAGATTTGAGGAGATCTAGGTTTTGAACTAGTCAGTTCAGAGGTGGTCAGATCTGACTTTTTATGCACCTTAGAAGGAGGCTTCATTGAAGGAGCCTTTGCTGAAGAATGATCTGGAGACCTCTTATGGGACTCCTCTTCTCTGGTAGTTGAATCTGAGTTACCCTTGATGGATTTTTTGGTAGGGGTTTGAGACCCAGCCACTGAAGAAGTAGAGGAAGAAGGAAGGAAGGAGGCCTCTCAAAACTAATTTACTTCTCTGATTAGATAAAGCTCTGGAGTTAAATTCAGAGCAGACTGAACAATCCGCATCCAAGTGCATGGGTCCTAAACAATACACTCATTCCCTGTCAGCTTCTGAGCTGGGAAGCTTATGTTCACAGGTAATACACTTTTTAAATTCAGTTGGCTTGTCAGTCATTGTCTAAATGCAGAAAGAACTAAAAACAGTATGGGAAGAAACTTTTTTTTTTAAGTAAAAGAAAAAAAGGGAAAATGTTAGCAAGAGAAAGAAACTACCAACAATGGTAGAAAAGAAGTACTCAAGCGAGTAATCGAAAGGCAAAGAGTACCAATGATGGTATTTAAAGGAGTTAATGAGAAATGATAGCTACAAAGAATACAGAAACTAGCTAAAAAGATTAAGGATGGGAGGAAGAAGAGTTATAAAAATATAAGTGACAAAAATCTGAGTGAATAACTCATGAAATTGGCTAAATGTTCTCCAAAGCTCGACAGCGACAGGATCTGCGGATGAAGCTGCATGACGGAAAACGAGATCTAAGGTATGTTAATTTGAAGGGGTATTATGGGTAAAGGAAGGAGCTCAAGAGTTCTTGGATCTGATGATCTGGTAGAAGCAGCTGAGTCAGATCCAAGTCTCAGATCCAAACCCATCAGTTGAGGAAAGAATGAAAAGGAAAACAACAGATCATATATTAGCAAATGGAAAAGTTTTTCTAGTCAGTGCCAACAACACAACAAGCACCCATTCAGGGCTAGTTGTTCTCTGGTTTTATGGTATTTGTGCGAGTTACTGTCCTATGCCCTTTCTTATTCCTCTATCAAGATTCATTTATTGACCATTTCAGCATGTCTGCCAAAGGATCCTCCTCTTTTAAGGCAGTCTCAAGACAAAATATTTTTGAAATGGGTTTTGTATAAGAGGCCTCCAAGTAAACCGGTGGCACCTCCTTGGGATCTTAATTTTGTGTTAGAGAAGCTAACACTTGCTCCATTTGAACCATCTAATCTGGCTTGCTTGAGGTTCTTAACATGGAAAACAGTTTTACTGACTGTGCTGATCTCTGCAAGAAGGGTATCGGAGTTGGAAGCTGTTATGGTGAGTTGACCTTACCTCAGTCTCCATTGGGACAGGGTTTCTTTGAGAACTAATCATTCTTTTATGCTTAAAGTGGTATCTGTGTTTACTTTAAGCCATACTATTCATTTCCCCATTTTCTTTCTGAACATAAAAATGAAGGTTAAAGGGTACTCCATACCTTGGATGTCCACAGATAACTTAGGTACTATCTTGATAGAATTAAATCTTTCAGATCATCAGATCAATTTATTTATTTATTGTGAAGGTAAGAAGAAGGCACAACCTGTGTCAACATCGACTATTTCCAAATGGTTCTCTATGGCTATTACCTTTTCTTATAATCACCACGTCAAATATATTCCAAGCAGGGTCAAGGCCCACTCTATCAGGGCATTGGCTTCATCTATGGCTTTTTGGAAAGGATTAGCTTCTAGAAGTATTCTAGAAGCTGCAGTTTGATCTTCTGTACATATATTTACAAAGCACTACAAGCTTGATTCCTTCTCTAGGTCTAGATCAAGTTTTGCTAGGACCATTCTCCAGGTGCTTCTGGACCCTTCTTCTTCTTCCAAATCCCAAATATAGTTTACTATGGTAATCTTCCCATGTAGCCAAGGCTACCACAGCAGTGATCAATATGAAGAACATAGCACAGTTGTGTAAGTTGAACTTACCATAACAGTAGATACTCATATGATCACTGCTGCAGTAGCTGATTCATAGGTTCATAAGTTCATAGCACACCCAGCTCTGGAATGTACAGACACTTTACAGAGACTGCCTGTCTCCACAGTTGCTTCCATCACATTTTGAAGATGAAGCATATTAGCTGCTCATCTCCCTCCTTTCACATTCATGAATGATGCCACCCACAAAATAAATTCTCAACCTTTCATCTCAACATTTCATCCAGTGCATTCTATTATTCTGCTACCTTTTTTGTAAAATAATATTTTTTCTCTGTTTAGTGCTTAGATCCCATCAGTTTCCATTCATGTCCATATAACAATCTAAATGTTTGTAACTTTATGAATTTTTCTTAAGAAATATTAAGGAATCTGTCAGAGTATGATGCAGACCATTATTTATGTTAGATGAACTGCCAGGCCACTACTCAGTCAAAACATTAAGTACAATCATTGACCAACTCATGACTTCTTTATTAACTCATGTCTCATTATTTCCTGATAAGATGTTCTGCAAACGAATGACATGAATGAAAGATGTTGATTTTCCTTGGGGTTGACAGTATCTTGGTTGTCATGTCATTGTCAGTGACTGTATATCTGAAAGATGATATATTAATTCAGACTGCTGTGACTGTCTTAACTAGTACTATTCCCCCCTTCTTGGTGAGTTCTTTATTTCTTTCCCTGTCAGCCATTTATTATATTATCAAAGGCTAATGTTCTAGACTACAATTCCAAAATAATCATACAGAATTAAATGTAATACCTGTGTTGTACAGGAATGAGTTCTCAAGTCTATGTGAAGAGAATACAACTGCATGGGTAACTCACTATAGCACCTGACCAAGGAAGAACTAATTTGGATAAAACTTCTTAACTTCCTCAAACATGTACCCTACACAGACAGGCTAAAAGCCCTGTCCCTCTACTCAGTCTTCTACAGACTCCTCAGAGGTGACCTCTGTCTAGCATACAAAGCAATCTCAGACCCCCATCCTGATGGGACTGCTGCATATCTGCAAGTGAAACTTCACTCGAGTAACCTGCACCCGCAACCTCAACCTGGTCTCTGATATCAATAGGACTTGTTGGCAGGACAGATCTGTGTCCTAGAGACTCCCCCTTTTCTGGAATAGACTCCCTCTCCACGTAAAGCAGAGTACCTCATTAAACCTTTTAAGCGCAACTTGGGTAAAAGTGGGTCTGCACAACCACTCCATAAAACCTGCAATGGCAGATACTGTTCTATTCTTATGAATCAGAAATATGTCATACTGAGAGTAACTCATGATATCTGAAAAGCAGTTTACTGCATACCAAATGTCCCACTCTATGGTTCAGCATAACTGTATAGATGTGAATATCCTGCAGATTGTCTAGAATCAGCACAATGGACCTAAGAATCTAAATCCAAATCTGAATAATAGTGAATGGTGAGTTTGAATCTTTACTACTTACATTATTTCTCCTTCCAGCATCTATGGCTATGAGGAATATTTCATACAAATGTTTCACCTTAGTTTGGGAGAGACTTTTGTGTAGTAACTCTTAAAATAAGGGAACAATTCCCAATGTTTCTCAGGCCATCCAATACACCAGGGCAGCTGTGGTACAGCTGTGTCAACTCTACTCCTCTCCACACTAGGAACCAAGACTGTGCTGCTTACTAAATGTGGGCACATCTTGCATGAAGCAACCTCTAGAATATTTTAGGCTGATACATTTCAGCCATCCTGGATTGTGCCTTTACGGGCTTTTCAAATGTCTTGTTTTATCCTTGCTTTTTACCAAAGAGCATTATTTTTTGCCAGATAATTAGGAGCTTATTTAGCAGCAGGAAAGCTATGCCCCCATCATGAAGGAGAGAAATAGCTATTCAATTGTGTACCTTTTTTATTTACCAAATAACAGCTATGCTGTGCATGGACATTCTGTGCATGCATCTTTAAGTCTCACTTATCTTTCCACTATGGAGAAATGGAAAAAAAAATGTGCCCTCAGTTTAGAAGAAAATTAGCTAAGAGAAGAGTTACTTGATTTAATAGACATATTAAGATCAATGAAAGAAATAGACTACAGAAAGTCAATAGAAGCCAAAAGGCAGAAGTTTGATAAAACAAACAAACGCAATAATTAGGACTGTGCATAGAGATAAATGCAACATGACAGAACTAAACAGGATATATTACTGCACAGCTAAATTAATAACTGATAAAGTTCTACCACAAGAACACAGAGTAGTGAGGGAATGGAAGGGGAGAAATCGAATACCATCATGGAAGTATTGACTAGAGAAAACTATAAAGCAATTAAGACAAGAAGTGTCACTGTTGGAAGAATATAGAAGAGGGAACAGATCAACAAAAACACTAAATAAGATAGATGTGATAAAAGCAATGTGCCGTATTGGAACAGACCAGGATCTATAATGCATTATCGCAAATAACAAACTAAAAATCTCAGCACAGGTGGAAAAACTTTAAAAACTTAGAAGATACCCAGATAAATATAAAGGAAAAGTACAAAATCAGCAATTTATTGATGACCCAAAAAATCTTTATTGAGAATTGGGAAACAAGGTAAAAGGAAATGAAAGACCACCAAAAAAAAAAAAAAAAGAAATAGATACATTTTGGATAAGTCTCTATGTAGATCCTGTGGAACATAACAAAGACAATAAATGGATAGAAGAAGTAAAAGAAAGAATAAGAAGTTCAAAGGTACAGGATATGAAATGGGATGAAGTAACAGCCAGAGAGATTGAAACAAAGTTAAGAAAAGCCTCTAATTGGAAAACCCCAGGCCCAGATGCAGTATCTAACTTTTGGTTAAAAGTATTAACATCTTTTCCTGAAGATTTAGCAATGAATAAGAACTATTCATATGCGCACCCTGAATAGACACTTACCTGGCTAACAACTGGAAAAACAATGCTCCTACTTAAGAATGAACCTGCAAGCTACCCTAAAATTTAGAAGAAAACTTAATTATGGCAGAACTATAGGGCAAAAAAAGAAAATTATATGGAATAAAGGATAATTTCTTGTTAAATAAAGTCATAATGGAGAACTGTAAACAGGGGAAGTATGGCATAGACTGACAACAAAAAAGCATTCAAAGTCATAATAGGCACCTCCACCTCCTATTGCAGACTGTCACTAGTGGAGTTCCCCAGGCATCTGTCCTGGGTACCCTGCTGTTTGACATCTACTTCTCAGAGGTCCAGGCAAAGACAAAAGGTCTGTGGCTGACCAAGTTTGTGGACAACTGTAAGTTGGGTGCTTTCATTGACACCCAAGATGATATTAATATACTGCAAGAGGGTCTCACAGTAACTAGTGACTGGTGCCAAAGTCATGGCCTCAAGCTAAACGCAAAAAAATGCACCATCATACCATTAGGCAAAAACACAGCCCCTACTGATTACCACATCAACGGCAATGCATACAACCTGAGGTGAAAGACCTGGGCACTCAGGTTGATAACAATCTCACATTCGACCATCATGTAGCGGCAGTGGTCAGAAAATCCTTTTACTTGGTTCATCTCATAAGTAAAGGGACTGCAGCCACAAAAAAGTTTATTACCTCTCTATATTCCTCCCTCATTAGACCAGTAATTTAGTATAATGCCCCATTTGATAAGTACCTCTCCAAACATCTGCACCAACTGGAAAGGCCACTGAAACATTTTTTTTTTTTATTTATTTTACATTTGTTTACTGGGAGAGTCAGACTGAGCATCAAACCCTTTTTCAGCGGATGCTCAGGCAGAAAAGCTTCATTGTTAGTAGGCAATTTGTTAGTAGAAAAAAAAAAAAAAAAAAAACAGTCATAATTCATTGAAGATAAAAAAAAATCTTAAAATATAATGAAGATAAAATGGTAACACACATTCATACTGAAAAAAGACTACCACAGAAAAAGTTGTTTGAGTGGGAGACAGGACCTAGAATCTCAGGTAACAATGCTTCTAGAAGACAATTTATACAATAGTTGTGGGTAATGATATTGTGAACAATGAGTACAATTAGGACAGGTAACATAGCAAACTGGAGACTTAATTTCTGCTAGATATTAACAGTGAGATGAGAAAGTAACCAAATGTAGTCAAATGGCTTGAATTCAATGCTCATTACAAGAGCTGTTTTATTGTTTCTTTTTCTTAAAGAGCTAGTTCCATGTTATGGGCTACCCATTCCAAGTACATGTACAGGTCCAGGAATTGGTAAGATGGGATTTAACATGATGCTTGAAATTTTTAAAACTAGTCAAAATTCTGATTTTGAGAGGTGGGGCGTTCCACAGTTTAGCAATGTAACAAGAGTATAGAGAGTCACCTGAGCTGTTTTTACTCCACATTACTTCAATTAGTGCTTTACTAGTGGATCTTAGTGGACGGGTGCTTTTATGGGGGTTGACGAGGCCTTGTAGAGCTGGAGTTTTTTCGGGTTTATAGAACATTAGGTGAGCTGTAGAGAGTTGTGTGAGGGTGAGTTGGTGGGGAAGGTCTAACCAAGATAGTTGTCTTAGAGGCTTACAATGATGGGTTCCAGTAGGACAACTACTGGCAAACTTGGCTATCTTATTATAGCAGGCATCTAGCTTTGTAAGGTCTGATTTGGAAAGGTTGGTTAAGATAGGTGAGGCATACAAAATAGTTGACAGAAGAGTTCTGGCTGTGGTTTTTCTAGAGTTAGTGGTTAGATAGTTTTTGCATCTATATAAGGTACCCAATGTCTTGTGTATTTCTTTTTTTATAGTTTGAGCAATGTGTAAGTCAAACTTCAGATTTTGATCTATAATAACACCAAGACGTTTGGTGGATGATACAGGTACAATCAAAGTGTTACTGCTAGACATGATGTTGAAGTGAGTGGATTGTGTTTCAAGTTTGGTGAGGTGGAAGAGCATGAGTTTGGTCTTATTTGGGTTCAGGATTAATTGGGCATCTGTCAACCATGATTCAATAGCATTGAAGGATGTTTGGGTTATGTTTTGCAGTTCAGATAGGGTTGGGGCAGAACATATGACTGTAGAATCATCTACATATTGTATAAGGGTGGCTAAAGTTGTGGCATTTTGTAGATTACTTGTAAATAGGTTAAAGAGGAGGGGGCCAAGAACAGAACCTTGGGGAACACCCATTGTAACTGGTAGCTAGCGAGAAAGGGTATTGTTCAACCACACTGCCTGTTACCGATTGGTGAGATAGTTCTGAAACCAAGCTAGAGCAGAATAGCTTAGGTTTAATTTGGACAGGACAGTCAATAGTTTGATATGACAGACTGTATTGAATGCTTTCGGTAAGTTTAAGAAAATGGCTGATACTAAGTCACCTTTATTTCTAAGTTGATTAATGTTATTAGTGCAGCTAATGAGGGTGGTAGTAGTACTATGGTAGGGGCAGAAGCCGTGCTGAGTGTTTACAAGTAAGTTATTGTCAAGGAGATGATATAGTACACCTTTCAAGGACTTTTGATAGAGGAGATAGGATTGTTATGGGCTGGTAATTGGAAAAATCTGTGGAGGGACCCCCTTTGTGTAAGGGTATGATGTGTGCAATTTTCCATAGGATGGTGATGCGTTGCTCTGATATAAAATGATTAATTAGTAGAGAGACTGGATAGGAGATGGCTTCAGCTGCTTTTTTAAGAATGTTGAAGGTAGGTTATCAGCTGCCAGGGTTGTGGGTTTTAGCCTGACAAGTATTTGTATATAGTATATGTTGGGGCAGGTTTTAAGGAAAAGTTGTTGTTAGTATCTAATAGAGATGTTAGGTTGATGGGCAGTGATGGGGAGTTCTGGTTAGTAAGCATTTTGATGGAGTTAATGAAGTATTTATTAAATTGGGTTGAAATACATTCTAGGGGATTATTTGCTGTTGATTGAGGGGTCTTAGTTTGGCCTGGATGTATAATTTTGTTTAATGTGTTCCAGAATTTTTTGGGATTATTATGGCATCGAGCTTGTAAGTTAGTACAATAATTCTTCTTATCAAGTCTTACCTGGGTTTTGGCTTTGTTTCTTAGGTGGAGACACTTCTGGTGAGTAGTTGTTGACTTTTTTGTTTCCATTCGTGCCATGTGTGAAGATAGGTGAAGGCTGCCAGCCTAGCCAGATACAGTTTTGTAGATAATTCTGTCATTTGTAAATATTAATATAAGCCACAGGCTTGTTCTCTTAAATGGGAAAAATGGTGTTAAATGTGGAATTGCAAAAATGAGACAACAGTGCACTCTGCTGTAACAACACTAATAAGTCAATTATTTGATGTCAAAACTTGGAGTCAATATGTCTGGATGAAGGAATTCTGGCTATTGTCTTGAGACCAGAGTTAATCACTAGGATTTGCATGAATACATTCTTTTATTGTTCTGGCTTCCTGACCAGCTGCAAGATCAAGGGCTATTAACTTCTGAGAATCTGTTAGCCTGGAAACCAAAAAAAAATGATGTAATCTGAAATGAATCAGTGGTACTGTGTTAACAATTTAATGACAGAAAGAATGAAAGCATGAGAGCATTTGTCTTGAAAACATCCAACTCAGCACTGTCTATGTCTAGATGTAAGTAGGATTTTAGAACTGCATTTTCTCTTAGATATAGCTAGGAAATATGAAGATTAGACTAGTTTGTTTTCTGTTATGTCAGAAGTTTTGCTACGGTATTATTTTAAGTATTTCTCTGTGATATCTGAACTCTTGACTAGCACTGTGGAGTAAGAAGTATTGTCTTGTGTTTTTTTATTTATTATTAAATATTTTTAAACCTTTCATCTGTGGCTGTTTGTGTAGAGATAATTTAAGCGCTATAAGTACATTGCATGTATACAGTGATTCTGTACCAAGTTACTCCAAATAAGTCTTGACTGTTTGGTTGCACTTACCATTTGGATAATAATATTGCACAGTAATAACTGGACACCTTTTAATAAGGGCCTTTGAGTAGCTGATAAATATTAGTGGGTGGTGACAGTGATTACGGTATAGTCTGGGTAAAAGGGGCACAGCTGGAGAACCTGTGCCAGCTTTCCCCAGGAGTGTCTGTGTGGCTGCATATGACTCTTATCTCAAAGTGTGTGTCAGCTACTTGGGTAGGGACACAAAGCACTGGTTGGACAGAGAGGGTGCTGGAGGTTTTAGCTTGCCCACTAGGCTGAAATCTGGACCCTATAGCCGTGCCAGTGGGGAGTCTTATTGGGGACCTGGAGAAAAAGGGAGAAACCAGCCCCAGACTGACTGTGATCTCTGTGAGCTCTTAAGGGAAATTGTACTTTACTGTGTGTGTATTTATTATCCATTCCCTATATGGACACCCCTAACTGGTGTTAGTGGTGAGGCTTGAGGTTCCTTGATTGCTGGGCCAGTGCACGGCTGTCACGCCATGCTTTATCCCTTTCTTTTAGGAGTGATTTTGTTTGTTTAGTTAGCCAAAGAGAGTAATTGGATTTTGCTCGTATTGTCCTAGTAGGGGCCAAATTATCTAGAATGTTTAAAAATGTGCAGTTAAAGTAGTCAACGGCACTATGAAGGGATAGAGTTGTGAGGGGGTTCCAACTGGAAATTAAGGAATGTAATGAAATCTTGAGAATTTAATTTTTTGGTGTTACGTATGTGATAGGTAGTTGGGTTTTTTGCAGGATTTGCCTGATGACGTATTATATATGTTGGGAGGTGGTTACTGAGTGAGTCAGGTAGGGTACCAGAACTAGAAGAAAGTTTGGGATAGTTGGTGAGTATCCAGTCAAGGACAGCTTCCTTTTTAGTATTTTTGTCAAACCTTGTAGTGGTCTGTATTAATTGGGTAAATCCATAGAGGTTGATATGAGTAGTACGATTATCAGAGTTACAGGAGTGCCAGTTATTGTTAAAGTCCACTAGTAAAATGGTCTCTTGAGGGAGATTATTGGAGAACCATTGTAGGATGGATTCAAGTTTGTCTATGTTATTGCCAGAAGGAATAAAGATACCTAAGATGTTTATACTCTTATTTTGGTTAAGTTTTATTTTAGCCAGGAGTATTTCTAAGCTGGAGATGGTGGGAGGGTTAAGATTAGCCCTTTCATAGGTTTATAGGTAGGTACTAGTCTATTGGCCCAAGGGCCTAGGTAAGCCTAGCCAACAAGGTTCCCTGGGTTGTGACACCCAAGAAAGTTAATTTCCTGTGCCCCTGTCAAGCAGAGCCACAGAAGTTATTTCCCATCCACTCATCAAGATTGTTCTTGAAGAGTACTAATGAAGAACTTTGCTTGACATAGATGGGTAGCTTGTTCCAGAGTATAGGACATTTCTGGGACAGTAATCTATCCCTCCAGCAAGTCCTGTTTATTGTGGTGACAAGGTTTAGGTCTCTAGAGCATGTAGCTCAGAGGGATTAGGATTTCTTAAAGTGTAGCATGTCCAACAGCTCTGGGTTTAACATAGCTTTATATGTTAGGCAGAGATTTCCTTGGAGTAGATGATATGCTACAGAGTAAAACTGGAGTTTTTTGAGATGGTCAGTGTAGGGCATTTGTTTGAGACCAGTAATCCTCTTTGTGAGGTACTTCTGTGGCCTTTCCAGCTGCTGCAGATGTCTTCTGAGGTACATTCCAAAAGGGGCGTTGTACTATATAATGGGTCTAATGAGTGCCAATTAGAGGGGAACAATGACCTCTTTTTTCCTGGATGAGAACCCTTTTGTGATGAGGTGTGCCACATAGAAGGATTTCCTGACTACTGTAGCGATGTGATTATCAAAGGAGAGACTACTGTTCACCTGGGTCCCAAGGTCTCTTATCACACATTCAGCATTAAGTATACTGCCGTTTATGTGGTAGTTCATGGGTACAGAGTTTTTACCAAAGGGGATGACAATGCACTTTTTGGCATTGAGCTTGAGGCCATGCCTTTGACACCAGGCATCTGTCTCAGTGAGGCCTTTCTCTAGGATGTCCACATAATTTGGGTACTCGACTATGGCTCCTAGTTTGCAGTCATCTGCGACCTTTGTTAGCCAGAGGCCTTCTGTGTTAGCCTGTTCTTCAGAGATGTAGATACCAAACAGGAGAGGTCCCAGGACTGAACCCTGTGGTACTCTACTTGTCACTGGTTTGAAGTCAGATCTGGAGTCTGCAACTTTTACATTGTGGGTTATGTCAGTGAGCCAGCTGGCAACCCATCTTGTGATGTAGGGATTTATACCTAGTTTAGTGAATTTAGCTATAATTCCAGAATGGGGGATGGTGCCGAAAGCCTTGGTGAGGTCAAGATAGGCTGTGTGAACCACCTTACCCTTGTCTACGGCTTTGGTGACTGCCTCAAAGAAGTCAATCAGGTTCAGAAGGCATGATCTGCCTTTCACAAACCCGAACTGGGTGGGGTCCAGAGTTTGGAGGTCACCAATGTCTTTGTTTATGAGTTCCATGATGATACGTTCCATGGCCTTGCAGACCAGGCTCGTCAAACTAATAGGGCAATAGTTCCCTGGATCAGTGGTGGCTTCTCCTTTGTGGACTTGGATAACTCTTGCTGTGCGCCATTCAGTGGGCAAAAAGTCTGACGTGAGACTATGATTGAACATGGTGCTTAGGTGGGGAGCCAGTTCATTCTGAAGTTTGTGTAAAACACAGCCTGGGATGTTGTCCAGTCCCACGGATGCTGTGTTTTTGGTTTTAGAGAGTGCAACTTTTACCTGAATAGATGTGATTACAGGGGCTCTGCATTCTTCCTGTACAGATATGGGCCCTTTAGTGGGGGGGGGGGGGTAAAGTTAGCACTGAACCTATCTGCCAGGATGTTGGTAACATCAGTTGGTTCTGTAATTTTTGTGCCGTTGTGCTGTAACTCAGAGCAGATCTGGGTGTAGCCATTGAGATTCTAGAAATAGCTATAGAATGCTTTGTGCTTGCCCTTAGAATCAATGGTGATTTTGTTTTTGTAGCTAGCTTTGGAGGATCTTATAAGAGATCTCAGATTCTTACTGAGGCTGACCAGGGAGCTCCTCCATTCATGGGATTTTACTCTCTTTTGCAACAGTTTCTTCCTTCTGTTGTAGAGTTTGTTTATGGCAGGAGACTACCAAATTGGCTTCCTTTTTTTGGACGATAGCATCTTGGTTCTGTTTGGGATAGCACGATCCATGCACTCGTGTAAGTGCATATAGAGGGCACTTGTGTAGGATTCAACAGTCATAACTGTACTGTCCGTCTTTATAGGTGTCATGAAGTTCGCCACTTCTGTCTTAAGAAGCATGAAGTTGGCTTTGGAGAAATTTTTTACAGTGGTTTCCTTAATGGTGGGTGGGGGCGGGATGCGGATATCTAGGGTGATTAGCTTATGGTCGGATCTGACCAACAAGGAGGTGATTTCAGGTGTGGAACACCGGTCATTCATGTTGGTAATGACTAGGTCTAGGATATTGTTGCCCCTGGTGGGGGTGTGGATAAGTTGATTCAGGGCATTGGAAATTATGAATTCCAGAAAGTGTTGACCAAAGGAGTTGGTACATGAGTAGTTTTCCCAGTTAATGGCAGAGTAGTTGAACTCACCCATTATTAGGGTGTTTGGTTGAACCCTAATATTTCCAGTATATCAAGAAAAGAGGAGTGGGAATCCTGAGGCATGGTGGGGGATCTGTAGCAAGCTACAATTTGGATTGCAGTTTTGCCCAGAGTTAGTTACACCTGGATAACTTTGGATGCATTATGCTGCACAACTAGCCTGGAGGTGTGGATATCCTTAATGAATATGGACACACCTCCGCCTTTGGTGTTCTGGTCCAGGTTAGATGGCCGAAATGTGTGGTATGAGTTATAGCCTGGTAATGCAGGGGTGCTCTCTACAGCCTTGAACCAGGTCTCAGTCACTGCACAAATATCGATGTTCTCCATTTTAAGGAGTGCCTCGAGTGAGTGCATTTTGAGATTTAGACTTCTAGCATTGAGTAGCATTACCCTCAGTTTTTGTTTGCCTGTTCCTGTTATGGTGGTTAATTTGTAATTTGAATCTTGCCTAAAAAAGGCACTATAGGGGTGGCAAGAGCCTTAGCTAGCATCCGGAATCTCAGGGCCGACAGGTGCAGGCCATCTCTGGCAAAGCACTGTGGTCTATTGACCATGTCATCTCAAGCAGACAGATACTGGATCCCCTTAGAATGACACCAGAAGCTTAGCCAATTGTTGAAGTCAATCATTTTGTCCTTGTACTGCGGTATTATTCTGGGCAATGGCAGGATGCTACTCAGGACTAGGGTCATACCTGCCCAGGCTACAAGATCGGAGAGCTCTTCCATGTCTCTTTTCATGTAGTCCAGGGAGGTACGTCTCAGGTCATTCACACCAACATGGACAATGACAGAGTCATATTTGTACTTGTTGTGGAGTGACCTGAGTGCATGGGTTATGTGGCTGATCCTGGCACCAGACAGGCAGCTGACAGTAACCTTCTCCTTGTTTAGCCTGGTGAGTGGGACATCAGTGTGCCTGACTACAGAGTCACCTATCACTAGTGTGTTGGGTACATTGGTTTGCCTTATGGGCTGTGGTTTATTGGCACACTGAGTCTGTGGGCTATGTGTCATTTGGGTTGTGTTGGGGGTGAAGGTTGCTTGTGTTTCTGCTTTGGAGGTCTCTGTTGCTTGAGCAGATTATTATTGAGAGCCTCTGCAAATGTTTTTGTGTTTCTATGTGTGGAGTCTGGTGGTATAGATTTAGTGGGACTATGTGATGAGTGCTGTGTTTCTCCTCTTGACTGTCAAGTTCAGTCTTGGTTGGAGAGAGATTTACCTCCAGTTTGGCTAGATAAGTGTATCTCTCACAGGCTGTGGTGTTGGGTGGTAGGAGGAGAGGATTGTCTGTCTACATGAGGCAATTGCTACATTGCCCCAAGATGCTCAGATTCATCAGACAGATAGGAGAGAACACTGGGAGCTGATCCTTGGACATGCCTGAATAAAAAACTACTTTCCTCTAGACAAGAGAGGAAAGTGAGTATAATAGCTGTTTTTCTCTCTAAGCAAGTGAGGAAAGTAAGTAGAAGTTTTCCTCTAGGTAAAGAGGAAGGTTGAGTTCTGTCATAATTTGTAGCTTATTTAGTGCTAACAACAAGTTCTCAACAAGTGCTGAGCACGAATAAGCAAATTCAAGTGCTAAAACTAAGAATCTGTACCTGGATCTTGTGGTAGATAGGCTACCTAGTACTGACCATTCCCACTGATAAGCTAGAATGCTTCCCTGCAACACAGAAAGGCTTGGGGGCTCAGAAGCTTACAAACAGTCCTGGATACAGCAAATCTGTATCTAGACTACACTAGTTACAGGAAAGGTGGGAAACAAGTGCAAACGTGGGCTTTTAAACCAGAAAGATGAAAGAGATGGAAAAACTGCCCAAACAGCCTATAAACTACAATTTCTGGGCCAGAAACCACTCCTGTGGTAGATAGGCTACCTAGTGTTTACCACTCCCACTGATAAGCTAGAAGGCTTCCCTCCAACACATAAAGGCTTGAGGGTCTCAGAAGTTTACAAGCAGTCCTGAATACAGCAAATCTGTATCTGGACTAGACTAGTTACAGGAAAGGTGGGAAACAACCGCAGATGCGGGCTTTTAAACCAGAAGGTTGAAAGAGATGAAAAAACTGCCACGGCCAATAAGCTGCCATTTCTGGGCCATAAATCACTCTTGTGGTAGATAGGCTATCTAGTGCTTACCACTCCTACTGATAAGCTAGAAGGCTATTACAAAATGTTTTTTGAAGAGCAGGGCAATACTGCCTCTTCTTTTTGTTTTCCTGTCTTGCCTAAGAATGCTATAGCCTGTGGGAAGAATTTTGTTATCAGGGATGTCTGGTTTGAGCCAGGTTTCTGTCAGTAGGACTAAGTCAGGCGAGTATAAAAATAGGTTTGCCTGGGGTTCCTGAATTTTGTTAACTATGCTTCTGATATTTAAGTTTATTATGAGTAGGTCATTGACTTTTCTGGGGATATGAGTAGACTGGTATAGAAAATTGTTAGAGTTATCCTGAGAGGGTATGGATCCGGGATTGGGGTGAATGTCCCCACTAAGTGTGAGTAGGATGGCTAAGTAGCTGTTCTTCACATATTTGAGTATTAGTTTATTGCACTGCATGGTCACCTGTAGGGTTGTGTACTGGGAGAGCCATTTGAGGGAGACAAGGTCTAAGGCTGTGTAGTTGTAGATAGCTGGGTTGATAGTAAATGTAGATTGTTTAACTTTAAATGGATTGTTTGGGTGATGGAGATAAGTGTGCTGGGTGTAATTTAAATTTGTATGACAGGATGTAAGGTAGGACAGGGTGCTGAGAGTGAGTAGTAATAGACAATGAGAGATTAGCATGGTGTGTTGGAAAGTGGGTGTGGATAGAGTGAGGTGGGTGTGTATTGGTTGGTAACAGTATTTTGTTCAATAAAGTGGGATAGATTAGGGAGAGTAGAGTATAGAATTAAAAGAAAAATGATATATGGTCAAATTTAACTGGAGGAGGTGTTTGAGGTGTGTGCTATGGTTGGATAATTGGTCAGGAGTGGTGGGTAAGTTTGACTGGATGAGGGAGGGTGTGGTTGCCTAGAAATAAATGTAATTGAATAGGTCACAAAGAGAATCTATGGCCTCCAACACCTGTCCTATCCAGACAGGCTAAAATCACTTTCACTCTATTTGGTACCTTACAGATTGCTCAGGGGTGATCTGTGTCTTGCCTACAAGGTAATCTCTGACCCTGCCCTACTAGAGATGCTCCATATCCATAAGTCTAACTCCTCACACATTACCTGCTCAAAAGGGCTGAATCTAATATGCAACATCAACAAAACCTGCTGGAGAGACAGGTTTGTATCCCAGAGGCTGCCCCGTCTCTGGAATAGACTTCTCATACATGTCAAACAGAGCAGCACGCTGACACTCTTCAGTGCAACCTTGATGAGTGGCTGGGAAACCACATATTTGTCCCAGGGGGTTCCACTTGTGTTCCTCACTGACAGGGGCAACAGGTGATGACTGAAGTTTCTTTTTGGGGATAAACTCTTGGCTAGGTATGCAAGGGCCCCAGGGCCATTAGCCTAGTTACCTCCTATGATCCTATGATAGTATCCCACATTCATGGATAGATGAATGCTTAAAAATGTATAAGATGCACCCTACACTGATCGACTACATTACAGTGACCATGAAACAGTGGCAGACCACTTTGCAGTTAAGCCATGATAAAGGACAAATTATTATCCCAGGGATAAAAATTCAATGGGGGAAATTACAGGGTGACTCTCTGCCTTGCCCTTAACCCATTAAGCTGTCTACTTAACAGTTTAGGCCATGGCTAAAATTTGGCTCCTAGAAAACAGCAAAGTGTAAAGATTTCTCATCTTCTCTTTGTTGATGATTTACAACTGTATAGTTCATCAGATGAGGGACTAAAAGCACAACTGCAAGTAGTCAAAACTTTTTCAGATGACATAAAATGTCATTTGGTCTTGATAAATATGCAAATGCAACCTTTAAAGCAGGAAAACTGCAGTACCAGGAAAACATCAGTTTAGGACAAGAATGTGATATAAAATGACTTGAGCAAGAGGGAGTTTATAAATATTTGGGAACTGATAAAGGATCGCCAATAAAACATGAACAAATGCAAATAAAACTTAGTAAAGAACACTTCAAAAGACTTAAAATTAATCATGAAAACAGTGTTGACATCTCGGAACAAAATCCAAGCTATAAACCAATTTGCTCTTCCTGTGCTAACTTACAGTTTTGGAGTGTTCCATTAAAAGGCAAGACGCCGAGGTACCAGAACGTTTTGCATTAATAAATACTTGTTCTTGAAGTGGTGTTCCTGTGGTATTCCTGTTCCTGAACTGGTCATGGGTTATATGTTTATGGAGAAGATACTTTTCCCAGCCAGGCATGTACTTATACTGTCTGAAGAGTGGCAGCTGTTCTGAGGAATTGTCCACTAAACACACAAGTCATATGAACATCAAAAGATTAGCTTCCCTGATTTGCCTCTGGTATTTACCACCAGTAACACTTAGAGAGTAATGAGAACTTGAGCCAGTATGCATGTCTGATATTGTGGCATATCAGTGAAAATTCGCAACTCTTGTTAACGTTCTGCCACAGTAAGAAGAAGAATATTTTCTTTACCCATATAAAATACTCAATTATACGATAAACAGGTCCCCAAAAATTACTTCTTCTGGAGAAGAATTATAAAACTTGAACTTGAAATAATTGTACTTAAAATTTGCTTCCTGTAAGAATGCACACAATTTTCTGTTTCTTTTTGGAATTGTGCAAAAGGAAAAGCTGACATAGGTAACTCACAATGGATATTGTCAGTATAAATTGTTCCATGGAGCTTCTATGTGATGTAGAAAACAAAGGTAATCTAGAAAGCTTGACTCAGACCTGGTATCTCATCTGTGACCCACAGGGTAACATGATTAATTAGAAACAGAGTATAAAGGATAAGTCCTTTAGTTAGCAGATCTAGGAGACTCTCTCTCTGATGTCCTCCCTGTAGGAGGAATAACTATGCCTTGCTGAAGTGTCAAGTAGTTTATGCAGTTAAGTAGGTAGATAGATGAGTGTTCTTCTTCTAATACATTATATTCAACAGGTCTATTATTTAAAGGTAGTTACAGACAATGGTGGGAGGGTCTAGGACAGCTGATTGGAGGAAAATATGGGAGATGAAAAAACAAGAAGCCAATCCCAAAGCTTAGACATTAGCCCCCTTATTTGAATACTCCTGAAGGACCTGTGAGAGGTTAACAGATCAGCAGTCTGTGGAGCCTCATTCTTAGTTAAAATGTTTATTTTTATTTTTAACAAATATAAAAAAAAATTCAAGCCTGAGAACACACTGTGATCAACCGTTATAGAACTATATTTAAGAAACATTTTCTCTTGAGCTTCATCTGTTCCTCTTAATAGACTGGATTGAAGAACGGTTTGCAGTTTGATTATTGAAAATGCCTGTTCTTACAGCGATATTGACAGACTTAGCAACCTGTTTGTATCAATGTAATATGAGAGTCTGTGCCTGTCTTTGTGCAGATCATATCATTAAAGCAAATTATAAAAACTTTATAGGTTCGTAGGTTCATATGTAAGTACTAGGCTAGCTGTCCTTACGGGCCATTTTAAGCCTAGCCAGTTTCATTTTTTTATGCTCAAAATAACCTATCCCATTTAGTTATTTATTTATTACAGAACTTTTTCCAGTCTGACTTGTCCATATCAATGCTTGTATCATATGTAATATGAGAGGCTGTGCCCACTTAAACAAGGCTCATATTTCCTGAAATACACTATGAAACACTAAGCTTCTCTTGTTTGGCAAAAATGATTAAAGTAATTGCCTTTTAAGAGGCTGATATACATGATTAATGTGACCAGTCCATGTTCTTCTTCCTAATGAAGACAGACATTTTTATATGGAGGCGAGGTAGTCAGTAACAGCCACACTACGTGACTTTCATTTTTCGAAAAATACATGCATCCAGAGAAATAGTTTACAATGGAAATATGTCACAGGGAGGACATCAGAGACACAGCCTCACAGATCTGCTAACTAAAGTGATTTCATCTCGACAAATCCTTCATACTGTGTTTCTTTGTGATATAGAGGAAGCTGGATTTTTAGTTGAATTTTTTTTTATTTTCCTGATCCTACTGTGTTACTTTGAAATACTGTTGAGCAAACCTGCACACTAAGAGTAACATAATCATTACATTTGGTATTCACATTAAGAAAATGCCATTTATGATTGTTCTTGAGCAGAAGCTAGTTTCTTGCCTGGAGATGCCTGGGCTTACTTCAGTACTGGCACCTGTATTAATTCATGTATATCCAAATATATCAAAGAAGGTATGACTGCCATGGCTGGAAATGTCTCTTCATTTAGAAATTCCAGAGCTGAATCCAGTAAACCACACATACTTATTGTATGCAATGCTTTACAGAAGATATTTCTGGTGGAGTTCTGTTGTTTTTCTTCTTTCATGAGGCCATTAAATATGATGAAGAGATGTTCTTTTTCTCAGTTAAGACTGACACCATTGGCTTCTTTTTATTTAAGTGTTAGACTGGGTATTTAATCCGTGATGTGGGTTCTTCTGAGAAATTACTAGCAGGTATTGGAGAGGTTTTTTTTCTGCTTTCTGTTCCCTGCTTCTATCTGTTCCATTCAGGTCTGAGCTCCTTCATTTATTTTCTGCTGTACTCATGGAACATGGCTTTTTCTACATAATTACCTTCCTAACACTTTACAAATGTCTTTATTCTAATTTAAACACTGTATTTGTATCAAAAATGACTACTGTTTCTTTATTTTTGATTCTATTGTTGTTCTTTTAGAAATGCAAAAGTTGTTAATTTTATGTGATGAACCCAAACAAAATAAACAGTAAAAGTAACATTTTAGCTGCAAACTGTCTACTACAAGGACTCTTATGAACAGCCATCAATGTGCCATACCACACAAACTTAAATAACTCTTTCTAAAATCAGGGCTATTCCTATAAAAAATAATTGCTGCAACTGAAATTCAAAATTATATATTTGGTGACTGGTGATTGTAATGGGCAGGACTGACTGACCAAATCACTAATCATGAATATCAAACCCCGTGAAGCAACCAATGGTTTGAGTAAGTGAAAAATAACACATCTTACTTCAGTTCTTGTGTACGACTCATGCAAACTGTCATCAGCATGGACATCAGTATCAGGGCACCCCACAATTTTTAAAGAAACACTGTTAGAATAACTGTCCCAAGCTAAGATCTATTACACTCCGCATATTATTCTCCATCTGGACTAGCACTGGCTTAAGACCTCAGAATGTTTACATAGACAGTAAAGGAGTGCCACTACAGCAGTACAGGTTTGCCTGGAGTGGTCTCATTACAGAAGCAACTGTTACAAGAAATTCAGGCATTACAGACTTTTCTAGGGATGATACATCATTTTGCAAAGTTTGTACTTGACATATCTGTGATAATAACAACACTAAGAAAGCTGCTAGAGGAAGCTGGAGCCTTGGAATGAAGTCATTAACAGAACAGGATAAGAGTTTTAAAATGCATAACAAAACTAATTGCTGATACTCCAACATTAAAACAGTATGATATAAATAAACCAGTTATGTTTCAAGTAGGTGCACGTCAAAAACATACAGAAGCTGTGATCAAAGTTTTGATACTATATCATTTTAGGAGACTTAAAATACAAAGAGATATTAAATGTGATTTTACCTGCCTGAGGTCTACATTACAAAACTAAATTCTCTAGAACTTTTATACCCCATGCCATGCTAGACTTTGTAGAAAGCCCAACAGCATTTATACCCCATGACATGACAAACTTTGTGAAAGCCGAACGGCATTTATACCCCATGACATGCCAAACTTTGTAGAAAGCCCAACAGCATTTATACCCCATGACATGACACACTTTGTAGAAAGCCCAGTAGCATTTATACCTCATGACATGCCAAACTCTGTAGAAAGACCATTAGCATTTATTTCCCATGACATACCAAATTTTGTAGACAGTAGAACGGAATTTAAAAGTATATATCCCATATCGAACAGACAGTTAAGTCGTACAACTGATGTTCAAGTACAGATTTGTTTAGATGCTATAACCAACCACCTTACAATAACAATAACATGAAATATAAAACATACAATAAAACCACAAATTTGCTGCCATATAATGGACAAGATGTTGTATAAGGTGTAGCTAGACAGACAGATTGACACAAAGAACAAAATATAGTGTGGGAGCTCCAGGAATGCTTAGTAGATGTCTCTATGTAAGATGGGCTTATCTCCCACATCCTAAAGACCATTCTCTCTGAACCAGAGGAGGTTAGCTACATACAGACTGCATGACTTCTCTTCAACGTCTCAGTAGATGATCGGATGAAAATGAGCTGAGACCAAAATGTAGTGGGAACTTTTTTAGGTAATAACCTTAGGACTGCAATGCCATGGAGTACAACTTTCAGATGGCCTCAAGAAAGTTCTGATAATAATCCAGGTGACTCCAGGGGTAAGGCAGGAGTGTCTAAGCTTTTGTTAGGAAGTTTAGAGAAATGCTAGCATCAACTGGGAACTTTGTTTTGAGGTGGAGAAAGGTTGTGGACTGCTGGATACCTGATGGACCAAAAGCCAAGCCACAGATTGCCCCAAGGAGCCTATAGGCTACTGAATACAGGCACAAGGCCTCCAGCCTCTCTTGACAGCTTGGGTCCTTTAGTCCCATGATCTTTTTTGTCAGGAACCTTTGGAGTCTCTCCAGCTGCTTGCTGTGTTTAGTAAGAAACATCCCTAAAGGGGCATTGTATTCTATGATGGGCCTGATCTGGTAAGAATATAGAGGGGTAAGGACTTCTTTGAATTGAACAGAAATATCATTTGTGGTCAGCTGTGCCTGACAGAAGGATTTTCTGACCACTGTTGCAACATGATGATCAAAGGAGAGGGAGTCATCGACCCATGTTTCAAGGCCTAGGATGAACAGAAAACAGAGGTAATCCAGAAAGCTTGAGTCAGGTCTGGTATCCCACCTGTGACCCAGGGATTGACAGGACTAAGAAGAAACAGAGTATAAAGGATTAGTCCAGGTAAAATCATTTTAGCTAACACATCTAGGAGACTCCCTCAAGGTCTCTCACAATATCTTAACTTTAGAGTGGGCTGTTTTGTATACTGTAAGCTGGGTGCAGGGTATGCTTGTCAAATGCAACAACACTGCATTTTTTAGCATTTAGTTATAACCTATTTTCAGTGCACCAACTACTACCACATGTAAGTTCACTTTGTAGCTTCAGCATATCAGAAAGGGATTTAAGTGTAACACCCAATTTATAATCATTGACAAATCAGTTAACCAGAGTTCCTGGTTTTGATCTGGATAACAAAAAGGTTTAAGCCGAATAGCAGAGGTTCCAGTATGGATCCCTGTAGTACCCCACTGGTTACTTTCATGCTCTCTCAGGATGCATCTGTGACCTTCACAGTGTAGGCTCTGTCCGTCAGCCAATTAGCTATCCATCTAACTACACAAGGGTCAAGCTGGAGCACATTTAGCTTCTTGGTAATACTGGCTTGTGATACAGTATCAAATTCCTTGTCAGGTCAAGGTATTATGTATGGACTGTCCATGGCTTATGTTACCCTCTGAAAAAAAATAATCAGATTCTTTATTAGACAGGCTCTATCCTTAAGAAAGGCAAATTGTGAGGGTCAAGTCTTTTAAGATGTGCTATACTGTAGTTTATCAGGTCTGTTATCACCTGTTCCTTGGCCTTGCAGATGAGGTTCATCAGGCTGAAGGATCTGTAGTTCCCAGGGTCTGTGGTAGGACTGTTCTTGTAAAGAGGCATCACAACTGCTGTGTACCAAACCTCAGGGACAAAGCCAGTAGAGCTCAGGTTGAACAGCTGTAGAAGCGGATCCACCAGTTCATGGTTAGTGCTGTTCAGCAGGCAGCCTTGTACATCATTAGGCCCCATTCAGGATGTATATTCTGTTATGGAAAGTCCTTTTAACTAGTGTTCTTTTGTTATGATAGGGGGTTTCAGGTCCTTAGGTATACGTAGGTTTTGTACAGATGTCTCTCGAGTGAAAGTTGCAGTTTGCCAGTATATTTACGATCTCTGGCAGATCAGAATAAGTAGTGCCAGTTTGAATACGTTCAGAGTGATGCTGGTAGATACCTTGTAATTTCTTGACATAAGTAAAGAAATATTTGTAATTATCCTTAGCTCCCAATGCCAGCCTTAGTTCATGGGAACCTTAGTTTTCCTAGTGGTATTTTTTAGTACATTGGACAAAATTCTGGTGTTGACCTTATTTTTCTTTAATTTTGCTAGGTATTCTAATGAGTCTGTTCCTCTTGTTGTATTGATTATTTATTAATGTGTACCACCAGGATGGTTTTCATTTTCCCTTCTTTTTTGTTTAATTTTGGTGGGGAGTGCCAGATTTCTGCATTTTTCTAGGAAAGTACAGTTATATTTGAACTTGGAGATATTAGAGAATTGTAGGAAGTGTGTATGTTTGAATATTTTGATATTTGCATCTGGCTGTTTAAGGATTTTGCAACAGAAGGTTACCAATTTGTGGTCAGACTTTACTGGGGTAGGGTACACCAGTAATATAGTGCACATAGCTGTCATAATTGCAAAGGACAAGGTCACAAACATTTTATTCTACAGTGGGCTCTTTGAAGATTTTATTCAGGGAAGTCGTGTTTATGAAATTGAGAAATTCTGGAGTATAGCCTATATTTGTGGTATTGGTCTTACAGGTTGTTGTTGGGTAGTTAAAGTCTCCCAAGGTAACAGAGTTTTTGTATATATGGAGCTCATCCAGTGTATTTAAGAAACTAACATGGTTTTCAGGGGTTGCAAGCTTGCCTGAAGAGTAGCTAAGATCATGTTTGGTATAATAGGAAGCACTAATTTGTGTCTGAAGGATGTGATACATAATATTGGGTGCAAAACCCCTACTCCCCCATGCAGCAATGAGCACAGAATGGCTGTCTGAACAGTGTACGGTGTGTCAGCATGGGTGCAAAATCCTCCCTTCTGCATGAGGAATGTGGACTACAAAGTGGCAGACAGGTGATACTACGTGTCTGCTACCAATACCAACTTCACCAGAAGTTGTGATTAACCTATATGGCAGTGCAGGCAGCATACTCATCCTCTGACCTTTCAAAAGCATAACAGTCAATCAAGCGTTTTCGTATTTTTCAGAACAAGTCTTTAACTCATTCCCTCCAGTAAAGCTCTTTTGAGTGTGTACCTTTAACTCCTAGTGGGTGTAGCTTGACCTTTAAAAATGAAGTTATCACCTTACACTTCTAACAAGTACTCAATGACAGAGGTCAAATATCAATGCAGTTGTGTTTGCCATCATGTATGCTTCAAAATAAAATATTCTGATACCTTGTATGTAGCAGGGTTTTGGAATTATTAATGCAAATATGAACAAGCAATATTTGACTCCTAGAGGTGCAGTAGGAGGTAACTGCAGAAACACCTGGAAGTCTACTTGGCTGTAATGAGTTAAATATTATGCCCCTTAACATCAGAGATAAAGAATCTTTGTGTGGATGTAGTTCAATTACTTAATGAAACTGGTATTCTTAAGTAACCCTAATGTTAACAAGAAAATTAGAAATCCTATTAGAGCACTTTGAGAGGTATGACATGCAATCAACTGTGACACACATGACAATGGAAAAGAATGATGCATTACAAACCAACTAAAGTAACATCACGCACTCAGAGATACAACAAGTCCTCTGCTGTGAATTGTACAGGACATCCTATGTGTCACTGTGTCACTCAGCCCTCATAGGTTAAACAACATTTCCTTTAGACTAGTAATGAATGATTTTCTAGAACAGTATTGCATCCCAAACCTCATGAGCAGTGACGTCTTACACAGAGGTTGCTGTAAACCACCATGAAATGTGAGCCATCAGGACAGAGACCTGTAATGGCACACTATAGAGTGGGAAGCTATGGTGACTGGAGTAGAAGGGAACTGAGAAATCACAGTGGCACACACTGGTACATAATGGCACACAGCAATCCATACAAGTAGTGACTCTGGTATTGTCACACGATACAACATCAAAAGCCACAAGAATACAATGGCATGCAGCACCAGGCATGTGTATAATGCATTAACTACAATGCCATGCAGCACCAGCCATGTGTATGATGCATTAACTACAATGCCATGCAGCACCAGCCATGTGTATGATGCATTAACTGCAATGCCATGCATCACCAGAAATACATATAATGCATTAACCTACAATGCCATGCAGCACCAGAAATACATATAATGCATTAACTATACCAGCAAGCAGCACCAGGCATGTGTATAATGCATTAACTATAATGCCATGCAGCACCAGGCATGCGTATAATGCATTAACTGCAACTGCATGCAGCATCACGCATAGGTGTGTATAAGGCATTAACTACAATACCATGCAGCACAGTAAATACATATAATGCATTAAATACAACGCCATGCAGCATCAGAAATACATATAATGCATTAACTTGCCAGGGTACTGCAATTACTAACCTGACAGGTAAAGCATGATATCACAAGCCACAGTGGAGAGGGGATATCAGAATGCAGTTTAATATGACACTGGGATGACAGAGAATAGAACAGTTTCAGTGTTAGGCATTGCAAAATACTCAAGCTGAGAAAAAAAAAAAACATAAACCACAAGTGCAGTGATCTCTCATGTAAGGTATAATACACAGGATAAGACCTAATGCATTAGGGCAGTTTCCCTCCTATACACTTCAAAGATGATTTGTCTTGGACCTTAGATATCCAACACAGTCAGGAAGTTTATTTGGGAAGAAGGATCAAAACGAACAACACGTCAAACTACACAATACGTGAAAACCATTTTTAAGAATAGAAGAATCTGGTCTAAGTACTACAGGCATATGCATGCAAATGATAACTGTCATGAAAGGAGATACTGCCATCCCAGCTATCTGGAATTTTGTAAATAACTATATGTCATTTGTGACCATCAACATGATTCATATGCTTGTGTTACAAATGTATTAGAAATGTATGTCATATTAGATGGCTTGTACAGACGTGTGTACTGAAGAAGTATTTTACAAAGTGCTGTTTAAAAATGGATCCATAGCATGCCCTGCTGGAAGGGAACAGAAATGTACACACACTAATGTAATTGTTTGAATGTATATATTTTAACTGTGGAAACTGGAACACAAGAGGTTAACTTCAAAAAATAGATGAAATTAAATTACTTTATGGCAGCAAGGGGCCCGATGTCTAAAACTAGGGAACTTTCTGCATAGTATTGCAAGTGTTTTATTGTGCTATGACTTCCAGCAAGTACCAAGACTTGAGAAAAAGCCCTTGTGTATGTATTTTCACAGGTAGATGCTAAATGCTACCAGCTGCATCAATGGTTGTTTTTCACCTGGGATAGAGTTACAGGACAAGAAATTATGTTATTCTGCAGGCTATCCCAGCAGTAATATTTGAGATATTAATTTGGGAAGTCTCTTAGTGAGCAACAGTATTCTGTATTTGTCTTTGACCTTACATCAACATCCACTCACCACATCTGCCTTGCTTGCTCTGAAGTAATTTATTAGCATACAGTGATTCTCTTAGATACAGTCAGGAATATAGCAAACCTTAGCTTAGATGTTTTCTTTATTTATTTGAGACTGTCCTGCAATGTTGTTTTACATATTTCCTGTGATTTTGAACTTTGATGTTACTGTAAATGTATATTTAGTATTGTCTTGTTCTTTTATTATTATTAAATATATTTAAACCTTTCAATGTGGCTAGTCTGTCTACACATATTTAACCTCTGAGAGCACCTGCATATTTATTTATTGACACTGTGTAGGCCACTCCTAATAACCTTGCTGTTTGTCAAACTACCATTTGTATTGATAGTAACATTACACTAAGATTGGACACCCTTTGTTAAGGGCCTTAAAGTAGCTGATAAAGAGATTGCTGGTGGCAGTAATAACTACTTTATAGTCTGGGCAGAAGAAGGCATAGCTAGTAAACCTGGGACAGCCTTTCCCAGGTGTGTGCGTGTGTGTGTGTGTGTGTGTGTGTGTGTGTGTGTGTGTGTGTGTGTGTGTGTGTGTGTGTGTGTCTGTGTGTAAAACACATCTCCAGGAGTATGTGTGTCAGCTACATGGGCAGGGACAAGAGCACTAATTGAACAGAGGCAGTGTTGGAGGTCTTGGCTTGGCCACTCAGCTGAGATCTCAACCCTATAGCTGTCCCAGTTGGGAATCATATTGGGATCTTGAGAAAGAGGAGAAACCAGACCCGGACTGATGTGGTCTCTGTGTGCTCTTAAGGGAAACTGCACTTGATGCAGTGAGCTGCATCTGGAAATACTGTGGGTGTACCTGTCATCCTCCCAATGTACGTCCCCCACTGGTGCTAGTGGTGAGGATTGAAGCTCCTTGATTGCTGGTCCAGTGGTGGGGCATCACAATAACTATAAAACCTTTAATGTAATAGCTGACAGTGGAACAAAACAAGAAGTTCATGGTCATCTGCAAGGATAACAGATGAGATGACTCCTGGAAAACCTGCAGCAGAAAATATTGTGTAATTAGTTAATTTCCTTGGTAATTAGCTGTGTTACTTCTGTAGCTAAAACCCAATGAAATAAATGTTTTTAAAGACTAATTTCAGCAGGGCATCACTCAGGCATTTGCCTAGTTAGTTACAAGATTTGCTGGTTCTTGGGGATACATCTTGGGGCTACTTCAGAAATTGAGGATGGGCTGGACTGCAAGTTCACACAGGCAGATCATTGCATATCCTGACGTTCAACCAGATGTTTATATCATTACCGAGCAGTTCCTTGGTTGGTATTAAAAATGTAACTGTAAAATGACACTTCCTACCTTATTATTTCTGAATTTATAACAGATTCTTTCCAACCCTCCCCTGTCCTGTAATATCAACTACACATCTTTAGTAAACCCTTTCTTCCTAGTGGATAAGCTGCTCTGAAAGTGCACACAAACTTATTCACAAATACCATGTAGATTTTATGCATTCCAGCAGACAGTCTGGGAATAAATTTTATCCCAAGAAAGTAAATCAAGCTGCTGAAATACTTTTAATCTCAAAGTTACTGACATTGATTGCATAATCTAACTTGTTCACAAAATACAGTGAGACAGAATACTAACAAACCCTCCACTGACCTTATGAAGTACCAGTAAGGAAAGTACAACATGGCATCCTGTAAAAAAGAACACCCCATCTAAATGCAAGAAAGCTTCAAAGGTCATTACTTCCTAGGTTTTAAACAGCCTTCATATTGGACAAATATTTTCAGTACACTAATATTCTAAACACAAAAGAAGTACAAAATGGCCAGAATGTTGCCATTGTTTTTCTTGCTAAGGGGAACCCTACCTAAAGAGCAAGTGACACATTAACAAATACTTTCTCCACCTGATGACATACACCTAGGCTAATTTTTGGAAGATTGTCTCCTACTATTGTGAGGTGATAATTGCTAAAGTTTCTCAACTTTATAAATACTTTAAACAGAAAGGTCCATTTCTACTGCTTTCCAGCCTACAGAAATACATTAAGCAGAATTGTCTGTATTCCCACTACCCCCTTAAAAAGCAAAGTAAGCGAGTCTCCTAAGTTCTCTCTCCGGTAAAATAACACAGTCTGAAGGAGCAAAGGATTGTGAAAACAGGCATAAATCTTTTCAGTTAGTCAAATTAAAGATATTGCAATACAATATAGTTCATTTAATCAGGATGCCCACTTTATGGGGACTGCCTGCCGGGAACCGATTAAGTGGCCATTAGTCTCCATGCGGTACATCAGCAATTTAACTGCTGCTTAAAAGGAGCCTTTCTTCTTCTTCCCACAACAGCTTATGATTCAAACATTTTTATTAACCACTGGTGTGCTGTTCCTACCACCCTCCAACTACCATATTTGTCTGTAAGCAGTACATTTTAGAAGTTTTTTCTTTGACAATAAGCCATAACCCCTATATAACAGGGCATACTGTTTACAAGATAAAAAAAGAAAACATAACTTAAATCCACATCAGCTGAGTGATTCACTACTGAATAAGGTTCTAATATGTGTCACAATTTGCATGTATTTTGTGAATAGCTCATATGTTGTATACTTACATTCTGGTGGCTTTCAAATGCGCAGGTAATTCTGTGTTTGCAGATAATAAAACACCATGAAGAAGCAGTTCCCACAGACATAGATACATTGCAAGATAACAGAATAACATCTGTTATTTGATAAGCAAAATGACAAAGTAGTATAAATATATATACTGGATTCACTACCTTGTATGGCACACTCACATACACACAGAAACACACACAAAATGTGATGGTGTTGGTAAAACAGTTAAGGAGTTTACCTATCATTCATCAGGCAGGGTAGCTAAGCTAGCTATAATGTGATTTGCATCCAAACCGTGCTTGTTCATTGGTGTCATTTGACTTGAGTGTCATTTTAACTTTTGAGACCCATAAGTGCAAGTTCCGGAACACAAGACTGAATGTGCGAAAATGGGAATTTGCACATACTAATTCTGAGATTATTGTCTTTTCTGCAAGGTATGGTGATCTCAGACTTAGCATAAGAAATGTGTGAGTGTGTTGGGATGCACGGGTCTTTTTCTTTGCAAAAATAAATAAATAAAACAATAACTTTAAAGGAGAATAGTGATTGTCAGCATCTGCTGTTCTTTAGTTTTGATTTTTTTGTGTGTGATTCTGGGAATCTGGAAAATAACAACAGGGAGATGCCGAATTTACAAAGGTAACTTACAGTTCCCTTTCTGTCTTCTGACGTCTGCCATACAGTATCAGACTGGTGCATTTTTGCACCTTTTCACTAAGCAATACAAATATTAGGTTGCCACACGCAAACACACACTATATATATATATATATATATATATATATATATATATATATATATATATATATATATATTATATACATACATACGCATGTATATGTATGTGAGTGTGTGTGTGTGTTTGGTATTTATAATCTGGCCTTGGTACAAATTTTTTTTATTTTTATTTTTATATCTTTTTAAGAAAAACAATGCAGGAATATCATCTGAGTACTAAGCCCTATGTTCTGACTAACAGCTCTCTTCATGTTTTGCTTCTTTCAATATTGTTTAGTTTTTACTTTCAGAATAAATGTTACAATGTTAATTTTGATAAACCAATACTAATTTGATTATACTTTTCACTTGAACCTTTTTCATGAAGTCCATAAATGCAGAGTGCAGACTGACAATGCCTGTACAGTTTTTGTAAAACTTGTTCTAGTTAGAAAGTGTAGAGAGTACATGATGTCTTATAGATGATGTATATGATATCATCAGTGTTGTGTACATCACTATAAAAGCCTTATCTTGCAGATGATGACTATGATGTCATCAGTGTTACACATATAGTACTATAAAATGCCTCACCTTGCTGGCGTATGTGATGTCACTGTAAATGCTGTACATTACAGATGATGTCTCTGATGCTATTAGTGTTCCATGCATACCACTGTAAATGTCTTACCTTGCTCAGGATGTAAATGATTTCACCTTGATGAAATGAGAGCTCATCCTGTCCCTCACCAGTGCAGTCCCATAGTCCCTGATAACAGTTCACATAATCAAATGTTGGAGTTCCTAAGAAACACAAGACAAAATATATTGCAGGCTGTAAATGACTGGACTGGTGCCCATTAACTCTAAGAACACTGTCATACACCTAACCATCCCCTACATTACAGCACATTTCAGGCCTGAAAGGGTGCCTGTTACTGTATGGATGACTGAGTCAGTCATTAACAAACATTAAATATTTACAGAAGCAACACAACTGGGAGCTTAGGCAATAAAAAGATAAATGCATCCACTAATGAATGAAAGAAATTAGCCAGGAAATGTAATTTTATTGTATAAGGCCATCCTGTAAACAAGCTGAGCTTATCTTTATATTAGTAAACTCCTAAAGCAAGCCAGACCTTTTTAGGAGATACCTACAGGCAGACATAGCAGTGGTGTGTGTGTGTGTGTGTGTGCGTGTGCGTGTGCGTGTGCGTGTGTGTGTGTGTGTGTGTGTGTGTGTGATTAAGCAAATAAACAGATGCAAGAAGCTATTCAACAGGATGCAGATATTTCACATTTTATTAGTAAAACAATTAAAAAGCGAGCATTTGATTTCTGAGGCAGTGATGGCAAGTCTATAGTTTCTGCAGTATAACTTGTGAGTTAGCTGCCAACCCCACTGATACATAGACACTGATAATACTGTATTTCTGGATGTTAATGTGAAAGATTTTCATGCAAAAAGAAATTGTTTGCACCTAAACAAAAACACAGTGATAACTTTCCTACAAAAATTGTTTGCACTTAAACAAAAACACAATGATCATGGCTAACCATAAAATAAAGATGGTTTTACTAATAAGTCACAAATGCATTACAAACTAATCTGCAAATATTTACACAATTTGATGTGACGGAGACTGCATTTATGCCATGACTTCTGAAATGACAGCCAAGATTCAGTACTCCAATGTTTATTTCTACACTCAAAATGCAGTGAAACATAGCAGTTATACAAATAAATATGCTTCAGGTTCATCACATTCACATACATCTTGTTTTGCATGCAAAGACAACTGAATATATGAGGCATCCAAGAACAGTACAGGTGCATTTAGCAAAGTAGCATGTGGTGCTTTACCCCAAAGCAGACTGCGTGTAACAGATTAGACCTCCTTCGGATTTGCTGAAAATGTATACCGATGTCATCATCTATCTATACGTCCTTTAAATGAGACAACACAGCAAGTCTTTCAGCAAGACTATCTGAATGATAGAATGCAAATAGCCAAACTTCAAAAGTAAGTGAGACATAGTAGGGTTATTGCAGCCAGATAAAAAGAGTTGGGGAAAACCCATTAAATTAGAATCATATGATAGCAACTCATGTTACCAGACTAACATTCAATAAGTTCAAAGTATGCTGTTCAAATGACGTTAGGTCAACAAATTGTATTTTTATATTGAGTAAGCCAGCTTTTCCATCTGGGAAGATTATAATATTTCACTAACTATGAGATAAACCAATCTCAAAAGTTCTATGACAGAAATCAAAGAAAAGCAACTGCAGGTCCCAGGACTTCAAATCTCAAATTAAAACATTTTTTTTTGCCAGACTCACACCCCCCACCAGCACAGGGACACTCTGTCCCTCCACACCACTGCTAGTTATAGCAACCTGAACACTGCTGTACCTAAGAGTAACAGGAATACTGTGATGTATGGTAATTCCAGTCTCAGTATACACATAATAACACTCAGATATTAGATGCTGTATCTTAGAGTATCAGGAATACTCTGATGTATGGCAACTACAGTATCGGTATACCCATAATAACACTCACATGTTAGATGCTGTATCTCAGAGTAAGAGGAATATTCGGATGTACGGTAATTCCAGTCTCAGTATACACATAACACTCATATGTCCAGATAAAAAATACCCAAATCAGCCAAAGGTCACCCAGTAGGAAAAAAGTAACTGTTGTAGAAAATACAAACCAGGTAACCACCAGGACTGTCAGCATATAAAACTTTTATTCAGAATAAAAGTTTTATATGCTGACAGTCCTGGTGGTTACCTGGTTTGTATTTTCTACAACATAACACTCATATGTTAGATGCTATATCTGAGTGTGTAACAAGACTACAATGATGTATGGTAATTCCTGTAATAGGCAATTCTGTAATAACATTACTCTGAGATAGAGCATCTAAGATGTGAGCGTTATTATGTGCATACTGAGACTGGAATTCATAGGATGATAGTATCATAGAAAGTTAGTAGGCTAATGGCCATAGGGCCTTTAGAAGCCTAGCCAAGTTACCCTTGTTTCCATGATCAGCACCTATTGCCACTGCCCAAGACAGACAGAGGTGGAACCCCCGGGGTGAATTTACGGTTACCCATCCAATCGGCCAGATTGCGTTTGAAGAGGGCCAATGAGTTGCTCTGTTTGACATGAAGTGGGAGTCTGTTCCAAAGGTGTGGTAACCTCTGGGAGACAAATATATCCCTCCAGAAGGTTCTATTAATGTCACATACCAGGTTAAGGTCTTTACAGTGAGTAACCCATGTGCCATTTGACTTGTGGATATGCAGCATTTCCAATAAAGCGGGGTCAGAGATTGCCCTATACGCAAGCAGTGTCATGCCAGAATGACATATCCCTGAAGCCAATGTATTCTCTTCTTTGAGATACGGACATCTTGGAACTGTTAATAACAGAAGGTGGGGGTAGAAGGGGCAACCCTAAATGGAGCTGTATGTCCACTAATTTATGAAGTCACAGGAATATAATTTTTTTTGCATTGCAGTTTCTAAAATACAGTCCTTGTATTAGTGCTAGTTTACAATGCACAAATAAATGTACTAGATCTAATTTTCCACTCTTTGGTAAGTCTATATTATTGGTCCCACGTTTGCAATACAATATGCAATAGTAGTACATTAAACATATGACAATATTTATTTTAAAAAACAAAAATGGCATTGGGTGCAATGAAGAAGCAACCAAAAACACACTGTGACAGCAGAGGAACAACTCAAAGACTCCAAATAGCGTAATAAAATGTAATCACCGCTTTCATAAAAACTTTTTCAGAATAACTGCACAATAACATCAAACTGTTTAAATACACTCCATACCAATTAAAAAGCACCACTCATTCAATTAGTAAAAGTTAACAAGATTCTATTACAATGTTAACGTCCATTCTTCTAAAAAGCACTTTATATTTATACTTTCATCCAGCCCAGGTGGACTATCAGCACACAGTCTTAATTGCCATAAAGTCTCCTTTCTTTCAACCTTATTTTTGATGTTCCCCCTCTCAGGCCTTTGTTAATATATTCTAAAATAGCAAAAGAAAACTTTTTAAACATAGTGCACACCAAAGTATGCCTATATAAAAAGCATTATTAATGTCTTTGGTTTTAATAGCATAACAGTGTTCTTTAATATGTCTACTAAGCTGTCTGGTGGTCATACCTATATAAAATGCCATACAACCAGAGCATAAAGCAATGTATACAACATGTGATGTACTGCAAGTAAACCTACCAGACACAGCAATAGTACGATCTTAATGTGTTAAGCTAATGTATGGCCCTTCATAGATAAACCTACAAGCAGAGCAAATTAAACATTTATAAGTACCCTTTGGTTTATCTGACCTAGGAAGGTGAACGACAGTGTCATCATGTTGTAATAAATCCTTTAAACTACCTGATTTTCTATGTACAAAACAAGGAACCTTCCCCAAAATACTTGACAAATCACTATTGCCACTAAATATTTTCCAATTATCAGTGGTAATATTTTTAATCATGATGCTGTCTACAGACATATCCACAACACATTTAGGCTGATTTAGTGAAAGGTCATTGCCTAAATCATCAGTTGCTGTTTTAACTGTTAAACCATGAACCAAAATAGATGGAAAATCTAAAGATCTCCTACTAGAGATCTCAGATGCTAAATTACTTAATAAAATTTCTAGATAACCTCTTGCTAAAAATAAACTAGTAATAAATGCTGTTTCTATAAAGAAATCCTCATCACTACTTGTTAACCGAGAGGCTCTGATATACTGTCCTTTCATCTCATGAAAGCAAGGTGGTTACTCTGGTAATGTAAATAATTATTTACATAAGTCTCTTTCCTATATATCTTCTTAGAAAAACTTTGTTCGACTGTATGCCAAGTGAGGATCACAGCTAAATAATTGACCTGGTGCCCTACATTACGTAATGTAAATTTCAAAAAGTTACTTCTTTTATTTAGCTGTTCTAAGAAAGTATTTGCTTTTTCTTCATATTCTTTCATAATAAAAAAACAAGTCATCAATAAAACAATACAATAAAATACCCTTAGCTAAAAAAAAATTTGGCAAACATTCCATTTCCCACCAGGCCATAACTAAACTTGCAAAGGCAGGAGCAGCTGTGGCCCCCAAAGCAACTACTCTTCATTGCTTATAATATTTTCTGTTGAATACAAAAAAATAATTTTCTAACATAAGTTCTAGCAACGAAATACAGGTCTTAAACAAGGTTTTTAAATGTTATTTACTCTGATGAAACCCACGGACTGGCTGGGTGAAAGCGCTAAGTGTGTAAACAATAAATTTTGATAAACGGTGATATCAGTCTACGGATTACTTTTATTTTTATTACTAGTTTTTCGTTGTGTTTCTATATTTCGTTTTACAGTTCGTTTGTTAAGTATTCCGTTTTTCTGGTAAACTGTTTAACATAGAGAGTCAAATACAATGGAGCAACTTTTAAAACAGCAATTGCTGATCACGCAACGCCTATTAGCTACATTGCAGGAACAAGGAACTGGCACTACAGCTTGTAATGGGATTAATAATAATTTAGAAAATGAAAATGGTAATATTTCATTGACAGAGACTGAGGAACAATTGTTCACGATACATTCCACACCAGGTACATCACGGAGTGTTCCGTCGGCTAGTGATGGTTCGAGGGATTTAATTGGAAGCCGAACATTACGCTCGAGGACAGGAAACCAAGGGCAGCAAGTTCCGCTTCCGAATTCCAGTATGAACGCTAGAGACGGTGTAAAAACTAATGGCCAGAGGATTTGAGATATAAATGAAGTACTTTCAGCTCCAAAATTTGTTATTCCAACCCACAACAATGTTCGTGACATGGGGTGTTTAAACCAACAACTGCAGGACTTCGAAAAGACTTTGAGAAAGTTTAAGACACTTCAAATGGACAACGTTTATCTTGAGAGGTCGTTGGAGCTAAAACAGGTGCCCAAAGGACTTCGTATGTTTAAATTACCTTTTGGGTTTGAACATAACAGTGAGTTGTTAAATGAACTTATGGACATTTTTGATAATACAGGTATGGAATTGATGAGGCTGATTATTAAGAATAATAATTCAAAACTTGCCAGGTTGAACGAAACATTGATTGCTTTAGATAATAGTATAAGAAATGACTTATTGTTTGAATACAACAAACATCGATTTGATAATGTTATTATTGACATGGACAGATTTGTTAATAAGGGATTGGATATAAAAAATAGTAAATTACATAGAGACACTCAGGACTATACAAACAAAAAGGCTTATGTACATTTTAGGGAATATAAGCGTTGTATAACTACAACAAATAACAACACAGGTACGAATGATCACGTTAATGAAGGTGATGGCATGACACAGCAAACAGAGGGTCAAAATAATACAAGGGGACAATAAAATAAGGAAAATATAGACCAAGTTTTTTTAGAAGAACCATATGTAAGGAGGTCAGAGTGTATAAGGGATCGTTACCAGGGTCAACACCTACAACAGTACCAAAGGAGACACAGAACCAATTCACACTATTGAATGAACAGGTTGACACATCAGTAGTCAAAGTTGATAAAACCTTTGAGAAGGAAATGAACACCTTGTCTGACATTGATGTAACACAGAATGAGTATGTAGAGAGAGAGAGAGAAGGAATTATATGACAACAGTATGTATAATGATTCATTTTTTTCTAAATGTGTTGAAAATATTGAATTTTTGGATGAGATGGACAACAGAGGCATTAATCAAGAGTTTAGCTGTGCAATAATAAAAGAAGGTGGATTTACAGTATATAATTATACGAATATAAATCTTTGTCATAATTATGTGTCACTTTTCAAGAAAGGATTTAGTTACGTTCCCAATTTTAAACTTGATATTGGGAAAGTTATGGTTAACTTAAGACTGTATACAAGATTATTAAATCTAAAAATGTTCTTTTCAAAAAGTGTCAACAACAAAAATACTGAGATAGATACAAAAAACATTACTTTAAAGAGAACAAGTACCTTTATTCCACCTCAAAATTCAGTGATTTACTTATTTGAGATGCTGTGTGATATGCAGATTAGGAGGGCGTTAAAGGGACGGTGTGAATATAAGGATAATTTAACAACAGCTGAAAGGTTTTGTTTAAAGGAGTTGACAACATCCGATAAATATAGAATTATGAAACCTGATAAAGGAGGTGGTGTAGTGGTGATGACAAAAGTGGATTATCAGAATAAAATGTCGGATATGTTAGGAGACAATGACATATACGAAAGAGTTTCAAGGTATGAAATGGTAAAAGCATACACCAAGATTGATTGGCAACTGTATGAAAACTTGATTGAAGGTGTGATAAGTAAGGAAGAATATAGCTATTTACTAGTGGAACATCCAATCACGCCTTTGATTTTTGGTATACCGAAAATCCACAAAAACACGAACAACCCCCCCCCCCCTTTAGACCAATAGTTTCAGCAAAATGTTCTAAATTTGAAGCTATGGCACACTATATAGATGTGAATTGTAAAGAAGTTGTAAAGAAACTACCTCACATTCTAAGGGATTCCTGGCATTGCTTGGAAGTCGTGAAGGAACATTTGTTGAATATTAATAAGGACACCATTATGGTCACAATTGATATAGTCAATTTATTTTTAGTGATACCACATGATCTTGGCCTGAAAATGTTTGAGGCAAGTTTAGAGACCTACAGTGATTTGCATACGGTCAAGCGAAGATTGTTAACAGAAATGATGGAAATGGTATTAACCAACAACTATTTCCAATTAGAAGGTGAATTCTTTAGGCAACGTTCAGGTGTGGCCATGGGAGCAAAATGTGCACCTATTTACGCTAACTTAGTATTAGCAAATTGGGAGACACAGAAAATATTTAAAAGTAGCTTTTGGTCTAAAATTACATTATACCTTAGGTTTTAGATGACATAATAATTTTTTGGAAGGGAAAGGAAGAAGAGGTTTTGGAATTTGTGGCATTTCTGGAGAATACAACTTCTTTCTTGAGATTTACGTTTAACATTCACAAAGACGGTTGTGAATATTTGGATATTCAGCTGCAGAGAAAAGAAAATAACATAGAGTCAAATATATACAGGAAGAAACCATATTCCAACTCGTTTTTACATTTTAATAGTTGAAAAATAATCATATATATCAGAAGCCAGCTCACCATTCATATAAAAATCATATAAAGCATATTTAATATACTTACAACTTCGATCAATAACATCAAAACTGACCTCATCATATTCTTCAAGGTTATTCAAAAGGGTTTCCATAGCTTTAACATAATCCCCCAGTGTACATCAACACCAGACCACCCCCCCTTATCAGCCTTCATAAATCTTAAATCACTTCGGCTGGTCAGCTCAGTAAGTACTTTACTTTCTTCCTTTGATAAATTAAAGAAAGGATGTACAGGTTTGTTAACCAATAAAGATCTAATTTCATTAGAACAGTACATCTGAAAAGCTTTTATAGCATTATGTAATGTAGGGTTAAAAGTGGAAGGTTTCCTAATAATAGCATTAGAGGCAACATCAACATCTTTAAGAACAAACATCAAATTCAATTTCCTTGTATATAATTTCAGTTTCAACAATGTATTAGCTAAATCAGCACGTTTGCTTGGTATAAAACTTAGACCAAGCATCAACAAACGTTCTTGTTCAATGGTTTACTGTATATCAGTCAGATTAAATATTTTAACCAAAGACTTCACTTCAGTGTCCAAAACAGTATTTATCTTCGAAAGCTGCCCCTGCCTCGATTCTGGTTCTGCCACGCCACTTTGAAAGTATTTTTCCTGTTTTCTGAACCATTGTTGTTATTATTACTACTGTTAAAGTTCTCCAAAGCTGGAATTGACTTGTTGAGGTCTGAAGCTAATGGTGTCATTCCTGCAGTCGCAATGTTAGGAACTCCTCCTTGCTGTTGAAATACAACTTCCAGTGTCTTAGCTTGAGACCGGGATTTATTTCTGCTCAAATTTAAAGGGGTACTACCCTTTCTTACAGCTGAGCTGTAAGAACTAAGAGCACGTCTGTAACTAGTCTAGTCCAGATACAGAGTTGCTGTATCCAGGACTGTTGGTAAGCTTCTGAGCCCCACAAGCCTTTCTGTGTTGGAAGAAAGCCTTCTAGCTTATCAGTGGGAGTGGTAAGCACTAGGTAGCCTGTCTACCACGAGAGGAGAGGTTCTTGGCCCAGAAATTGTAGTTTATTGACCATTTGGACAGTTAGTCCGTCTCTTTCAACTTTCTGGTTTAAAAGACCACATCTGCATTTGTTTCCCATCTTAACTGTAACTAACCTACTGGGTAGCACTAGAAAGCCTTAAACTAATACAAGCCTTCTAGCTTAGGAGAGAGACTTTGGAGTGATTAAGTATCAGTTTTCTGTACTTTCTTGCTGTACTTAACTGTTTTCCGCCTAAACGCAGATTTTCCAGCGTTTATTGTGATTTAAAAGCTTGGTTTTTTCACATAGTGTACTTATTTGACTGCCTGCACTTTTAAAAAGTTGTTTTTTGTTTAAATAATTTCTTTAACTGTTGTAGGCTACACACTAAAGTGCGATAGCCTTTTCTAATAGTTTGTAGTCATTTAAAGCTGTTTTAAGTGTACTTTTTACTGTTTTTTGCCTTATCTTTTCAAAAAAAACAAAAAAACAAAAAACATTCCTTGTTTCCCACCTTTCTAAGCTAGTATAGTCCAGTTTTTCAGGCTAGTGCTGAATTCAGGGCTGTGATACTAGTTTCTGAGTTGCCCATACCTTACTTGGATAGAAGGAAGTTTTTCTGTTCCTGTGAGAGAGAGGAGCTTTGAGCAACCTATCTGTCCCTGGAGGAGTGGTTCCAGCCCAAACGTTAGTATTTTATTGGCCATTTTGGGCTAATTTCTCTCTCTTTCATTTCCCTACTATAAAAACTGCGTTTGCACAGTTTTGCACACCGGGCAGTGCCAGTTAGCTACAGTTAAATTATTCCCGGCTCCATTAAGTCTCCTCTTCAGTTTTTCCCTTGAAACTAGTCTAACTTTCAACCTAAGCACTCAAAAAGCATCTTACAGCCTAGCACTTGTTCAGACCTAATAGCAAGCACTAATATACCCTGACACTGATTGCCCAGCAGGGCAAGGCTCTTTATTCACCCCTCACCAACCAAGTGACTAAGCAGCTCACCCTACTATTTAGGCATGACCAAAGGGCAACTTCAGGTGCACTCTCCAGTCCAGCTGGTGAATCTGGGTATCCTGCGGCAATGTTAAAACTGCCTCATGTACAATGACAATGCTCCCCTCCTACCACAAAACACTAACATATGTGAGAGATGCAATGATATAGCCAAACTGGAAGCTAAGCTGTCTCCACCCAAGACTGGAACAGACAGTCAAGAGGAGAAGGTTAACACTTGCACCACACCTCCAGCCGCACACAGACCTACTAAAACAGCACTGGCAAAAAATACACATAAATACACAAAATCATACTCGGAGGATTTAAATAAAAACCTGCAAAAGCATCAGAGACCTCCAAAGCAGACACCCAAACAACCTGCACTTTCCGTCACAAACCAGACAACACATAAAACACAAAATCAGTGTGTCGCACAATCACAGCCCTTAAGGCGAAATAACATACCTAACACACTAGTAATAGGTGACTCTATAGTCAGGCACACTGACGTCCCACTCACTAGGCTGGACAAGAAGAAGGTTACTGTTAGCTTCCTGTCGGGAGCCAGAATCCGCCACATAACACAAGCACTCAGGTCTCTCCAGAAATAGTACAAATATGACACTGCTATTGTTCATGTTGGTGTGAATGACCTGAGACGTACCTCGTTGGACTACATGAAAAGAGACATGGAAGAGCTCTCTGATCATGCAGCCCAGGCTGGTATGACCCTGACCCTGAGTAGCATCCTGCCCTCACCAAGAATGATACTTCAGTATAAAGAAAAAATTATCAATTTCAATAATTGGCTAAGCTTCTGGTATCATTCAAAGGGGATCCAGTGTCTGTCAGCCTGGGATGACATGCTCGACAAGCCACGTTGCTTTGCAAGAGATGGCTTGCACCTGTGACTGCTAGGCTTTCGAATACTGGCCAAGGCTCTTGCTGTCCCCATAGTACCTTTTTTAGGCAAGGCTCAAAAGTCAAACCCACCTCCGTGAACAGCACAATTAAAAAAAAACTGAGGGTTATGCTACTTAACGCCAGGAGTTTAAATCTCAAAATGCACACGCTCAAAGCACTCCTCAGTATGGAGAATGTCAACATCTGTGCAGTAATTGAAACCTAGTTCAAGGCTCCAGAGAGCACCCCAGCACAACCGGGCTACAACTCATACCACATGTTTCGGCCACAGAGCACAGACCGAAACACAAAATAAGAGGGTGTATCCATATTCATCAAGGATACCTATACCTCCAGGTTAGTGGCGCAGCATGATACCTCTGAGATCATCCATTTGCAACTAACATTGGGCAAATCTGCAACGCAAATTGTGGCCTGCTACAGATCACCCTCCATGACCCAGGATAACCACTCCACCTTTCTGGAGACAATGGAAAACATGAAGGTCCTACCGAACACCCTGATGTTGGGCGATTTCAATAACCCTACCATTCACTGGGTAAACTACACGAGTACAAATTCCCAGGCCCAGCGCTTCCTGGAATTCATCAACTCAAATGCCCTGGATCAGCTGGTAAACTCCCCTACCACAGGTGAAAACATATTGGACCTTGTCATCACCAACATGGGCAAAAAGAAGTTATGTACCTACCATAACGTTCCATGTTAGTTGTCTTCATCTCACCTTCCTTCTTGCTGTTTGGGTTCGGAGCCGATATTTGGCTCCAACTCAGCCATCTTCTATAGCTCGAGAGCTGTTTACTGGCTTGAGGCTACCCCTTATCCCCACATGCCCAGCGTCAGCTACCCAGATCTCGTTTGTGATAGCGCACACTAGACATAAGTAGAGTAACCAGTTACTAAAAACTGGTTGTCCAATACACCTAAACAAGGAAAGAGTTATAAATTACCTGGCATGTGAAGTAATAAAAGATGCTCAGCCAGTGAAAACAAAAGGGAACTCCTCACAATCCTCTAGGAAGGTGGAAGGAGGGACGGATGCAAGAAGGAAGGTGAGATGAAGACAACTAACATGGAACATTATGGTAGGTGCATAACTTCTTTATGTTAAGTTGTCCATCTCGCCTTCATTCTTGCTGTTTGAAACAGCATCCCTAGCACCTAAAATCCCAAGTGGCTCATTGGAACAAACTCCTCAGAACAGTAGAACCAAAGGAAGCTCTGCTCTGGGAGACCATATCTACCTTGTAATGAGAGATAAAAATGTGGGGGTTTGCCCAAGTGGCAGCTGCACAGACTGAGTCTATAGGCAACCTAGACTGAAAAGCTACAGAGGTGGCTAATGCTCTAGTGGAATGACCGTTTGGTTTAGCTGGTAGCTCTTTATTTCGTAATTGACAAAATAAAGGCAATAGTGCAAACTTCATCCCCCTCTCGCCTCCAAAAGGGCCCACAACAATACCGGAAAGTGTAGTGTCCCAAAAATCACAGATGCACAGGTGAAAACAACCCTTTCAAAAGCCAAAAACACAGCATCAATGGGAGCAGATGGTGTCCCAGGCTGCGTCTTGCACGAACTACAGAATGAACTAACCCCCCACCTAAACACGCTGTTCAACCTCAGCCTCTCCACAGGCTACATGCCCATACAATGGCGCACAGTAACAGTTATTCCTCTCCACAAAAGACGGGCCACAACTGACCCTGGTAACTATCGCCCCATAAGCCTGACTAGCCTGGTCTGCAAGGCTATGGAGCGCATCATCATGGAACTCATTAAAAAGACATTGGGAACCTCCAAACACTTGACCCGACCCAGTTCGGCTTTGTTAAGGGCAGATCATGTCTACTAAACCTGGTTGACTTCTTCGAGACAATCACCAAGGCCATAGACGAGGGAAAGGTGGTTCACACAGCCTACCTTGACCTTGCCAAGGCTTTCGACACCATTCCCCACTCAGGTATTACAGAAAAACTCACCAGACTGAACATAAACCCCCATATCACGAGATGGGTTGCCAACTGGCTTACAGACAGAACTCACACGGTAAGAATAGCAGGCTCCAGGTCCAACTCTACACCAGTCACAAGTGGTGTCCCACAAGGCTCGGTCCCGGGACCCCTACTGTTCGGCATATACTTCTCAGAAGTACAGGCAAACACAGGAGGACTATGGCTAACCAAGTTCGCCGATGACTGCAAACTGGGAGCCATAATTCACTCTCCGGCAGACACGGACGTCCTCCAAAAGGGCCTTACTGAGGCAGACACCTGGTGTCAAAGTCATGGCCTCAAGCTAAATGCTAAAAAATGCATAGTCATCCCATTTGGGAAAAACAAAACACCCACAAATGACCACATAAGTGGCAGCCCCCTTAATACAGAAGAGGTAATAAGAGATCTGGGGACCCAGGTAGATAGTAATCTCTCCTTTGACAATCATATTGCCAAAGTAGTTAGGAAATCCTTCTATGTGGCCCATCTAATTACTAAAGGGTTCGCATCTAGAAATAAAGAGATTATAGTGACCCTATACTCGTCACTCATTAGACCCATCATAGAGTACAATGCCCCATTTGGGATGTACCTCACAAGACACTTCCAGCAGCTGGAAAGACCACAAAAGTACCTCACCAAGAGGATTACTGGCTTCAAACATATGTCCTATGCAGCCTGACTGAAAAAACTCCAGCTGTACTCAGTGGCATATCGCTTACTCAGACGTGATCTCTGCCTGACTTACAAAGCCATGTCCAACTCAGAATTGATGGACATGCTCCACCTAAAGAAATCCAAGACACTGCGAGCTACGTGCTCTAGTGAGCTAAACCTCATCACAACAATAAATAGAACATGCTGGAGAGATAGATTCCTGTCACAGCGACTCCCCATGCTTTGGAACAAAATTCCAAATTACATCAGGCAGAGCCCTTCACTAACACTCTTCAAGAGATTCCTTGACGAGTGGATGGGTAACAGAAAATACACCCCTGGGATCACTTCATTGGCTCTGCTTGACAGAGGATCAGTTAATTAATCAATGGGGCAGCAAAAGCCAACACACTCTGGCTAGGCTTATAATTGCCCTCGGGCAGATGGCCTAGTACCTACCTATGAACCTATAAAACCATTACTGTTCCGTTGATAAAAGGACTTATAACTTGTATTTTTGAAACTAAAGTTGAAGGCTTGTCCACTAATATATGCAGCAATATCACAATCTATCTTCTTAGATTTTCTTTGGGTAATAATCTGCTCATATTTATCCACAGTTTCTAGCACATACTCATATTCTTTATAATTCCCAGTGCTCTATACTTTTTAAGACAATTCTACAACTCACCCAGTTGGTCGGACAAATCATCTTTCGACATGCTACCATCATCAGCCGGTTGTGTAACAACAGAAAGAGCCGGAAGCTGTATTTCAACAGCAAGGAGGAGTCCCTAACATGGCAACTGCAGGAACAACACCATTAGGTTCAGACCTCAACAAGTCAGTTCGAGCTTCGGAGAACTTTAACAGTAGTAATAATAACAACAATGGTTCAAAGTGGAGAGGCAGAACCAGAATTGAGGCAGGAGCAGCTTTCGAAGATATGTAATGTTTTGGACACTGAAGTGAAGTCTTTGGTTAAAATATTTAATCTGACTGATATACAATTAACCATTGAACAAGAACATCTGTTGAGGCTTGGTCTAGGTTTTATACAGAGCAAACGTGCTGATTGTTAAACCTGAAATTATACACAAGGAAACTGAATTTGATGTCTGTTCTTATAGATGTTGATGTTGCTTCTAATGTTATTATTAGGAAACCTTCTACTTTTAACCCTACATTACATAATACTATAAAAATGTTCGAGATGTACTGTTCTAATGAAATTAGATCTTTATTGGTTAACAAATCTGTGCATCCTTTCTTTAATTTATCAAAGGAAGAAAGTAAAGCACCTAATGAGCTGACCAGCAGAACTGATTTGAGATTTATGAAGACTGATAAGGGGGGTGGTCTGGTGTTGATATATACTTGGGATTTTGTTAAAGCTATGGAAACCCTTTTGAATAACCCTGAAGAATATCATGAGGTCAGCTTTGATGTTATTGATCAAAGTTAGAAGTATATTAAATATGCTTTATATGACTTTTATATGGCTGGTGAGCTGGCTTCTGACTTATATGATTATTTTTCAGTTGATTACCCTAGGGTAGGTGTATTATTTGGAATTCCAAAAGGATATAAAAATTTGCCAACCCCCCTTTTTGGCCTATTGTCTCTTCTGCTGGTGGTATTACTGAGGGGATTTCTGTATGTTTGGATAAATTACTTAACCCTTTAGTGCGAGGTTTGGCTTCATATATAAAGGACACTTGGTCGTTCTTAGAACTATTAGATTGTTTCATTTGAAAGAGAGTAGTGGTGTGTTTAGTGAGGATAACTTTTTTCTACTAACTGTAGATGTGGTCTCTTTATATACTTCCACACCTCTTGAGGTGGGGTTGGAATATGTTGCTAATTTTCTGAACAAGTATACGGTGTGGTCTGACAGTTCAGTGAAGACCTGTATTTCATTGCTAGAACTTATGTTAGAACATATTTTTTTTGTATTCAATAGAAACTATTATCAGCAATGAAGAGTAGTTGCTATGGGGGCCACAGTTGCTCCTGCCTTTATAGGGTTAGTTATGGCCTGGTGGGAAATGGAAAGTTTGTCAAAATTTTTTTAGCTAAGGATATTTTATTGTATTGTCATTTTATTGATGACATGTTTTTTATTATTAAAGGATCTGAAGAAAAAGCAAATACTTTCTTAGAACAGCTAAATAAAAGAAGTAACTTTCTGAAATTTACGTTAAGTAATGTAGGGCACCAGGTCAATTATTTAGATGTGGTCCTCACTTAGCATGCAGTCGAACAAAGTTTTTCTAGCAAGATATATAGGAAAGAGACTTATGTAAATAATTATTTACATTACCAGAGTAACCACCCTGCTTTCATGAGACAGAATATCCCGAAAGGACAGTATATCAGAGCCTCTCGGTTAACAAGTAGTGATGAGGATTTCTTTATAGAAACAGCATTTATTACTAGTTTATTTTTAGCAAGAGGTTATCCAAAAATGTTATTAATTAATTTAGCATCTGAGGTCTCTAGTAGAAGATCTTTAGATTTTCCATCTATTTTGGTTCATGGTTTAACAGTTAAAACAGCAATTGATGATTTAGGCAATGACCTTTCACTAAATCAGCCTAAATGTGTTGTGGATATGTCTGTAGACAGCATCATGATTAAAAATATTATCACTGATAATTGGAAAATATTTAGTGGCAATAGTGATTTCTCAAGTATTTTGGGGAAGGTTCCTTGTTTTGTAGATAAAAAATCAGGTAGTTTAAGGGATTTATTACAACATGATGACACTGTTGTTCACCTTCCTAGGTTAGATAAACCAAAGGGTACTTATAAATGTTTAAATTGCTCTGCTTGTAGGTTTATCTATGAAGAGCCATACATTAGCTTAACACATTTAGATTGTACTATTGCTGTGTCTGGTAGGTTTACTTGCAGTACATCACATGTTGTATACATTGCTTTATGCTCTGGTTGTATGGCTTTTTATATATGTATGACTACCAGACAGCTTTGTAAACATATTAAAGAACACTGTTATGCTATTAAAACCAAATACACTAATAATGCTTTATATAGGCATACTTTGGTGTGCACTATGTTTAGAAAGTTTTCTTTTGCTATTTTAGACTATATTAGCAAAGACCTGAGGGGGGAAACATCAAAAAAAGGTTGAAAGAAAGAAGACCTTATGGCAATTAAGACTAGGTGCTGACAGTCCACCCGGGCTGAATGAAAGTATAAATATCAAGTGCTTTTTAGAAGAAAGGAAGTAAACATTGTAATAGAATCTTGTTAACTTTAACTAATTGAATGACTGGTGCTTTTTATTTGGTATGGAGTGTATTTAAACAGTTTGATTTTATTGTGTAGTTATTCTGAAGAAGTTTTGACGAAAGCGGTGATTAAACTTTACTATCAATTTGGAGTCTTTGAGTTGTTCCTCTGCTGCCACAGTGTGTTTTTGTTTTTGACAATATTTATTTGTTTTTTATTTTATTCATTTATTTAGTTAATTTGTTTAGTGGGGTAGTACATTGATTGTAATAGAACATTTATTTGCAGGCACAGCCGAAGTGAAGAAATTCACAAAAAATAAAACGGAACAAATTCAAACATGAGTAATCACAGAAGGTAGAGAATCGCACAGACAATAGAAACAATATGTAAATATTATTAACAGAGTATGAAAAACAAAGGTGGATTAATGTTAGTAATACATATGGGAGAGAAGCAGCATGTGACAACAGAGGATCGAAGTACAAGTGATGTAGGTTTTGGCGGGGTTAAGTGATGTGTTCGGTGGAAAAGCACTTGCAGTCAGATATTTGTTGGAGATGTCTTCTGAGTTGTGCTCTAGAAATGGGGAGAGAGGAGACTACTTTTAGGTGATGGTGGACGGATCGCCAGTGTGTTGGTGCAAGAATGGAGAAGAAATTATTGGTAGAGTACAGTTTGTTTTGGGAGGGTCTGAAGTGAGAAAGTTTATTGGCAGAGGCTGTAGTGGATTTACTGGATGATTTTATTATGTAGCTTAGCAGCAAGAAGTGGGAAAGTACCTGGCTGAAATACTGTGAAAAGAGATCCTAGAAGTAGCTCAACTTTGTAGGAGACTAGTAGCTATTGTGCTTTGGAGAGGGTGGTGCAGTGGTGATCCTGGGAGCAGAGGACTGGAAATGTATCAGCAGATTTTGTTTTCAATGGACTGCAGAGTGGATTTTTTTTTTTGAGACTGTGGCAATGATTAGGAGACCATATTCAAGTCAAGCAAGGAGGATTCCTTTGCCTGTTGCAGCTCTAGCAGGTCTGGACATAAAGGGTAATACTTCCCAGGACCAAAATGAAATAGAAATGATCTTTTTCCTGGTGTTTTCAATTTGGTTATGGAAGTTAAGTAACTGGTCTAACCATAAATCTAGGTATTTAAAAGACATGGTTATTTATATTGGATGACCATTGGGATCTGTGATGTTGAGAGTTTTAGGATTCTTTTTCAGGTTCTGTAAGTTTCCAAATTTATGGCTGTTTAGCCATGAATTAAGAAAGTAGAAGTCAGACTGAAACTACTGTTGAATAGTTGAATGTGATGGACTGGATCAAAGGATGGTTGGAAGGTTAGGATGTCTGGATGGTGGTTTGTTAATGAAGACTAAAAACAACAGTGGGGCAAGTATGGATCCATGGGACATTCATTTAGTAAGAGGTTCAGCTGGTGATAAGGACAAACACATATTCATAGGTGTTTACTAGGCTAACAACCACAAAGGCCTTTTTAAGGCAGCCATGCATCCCAAATCTGACAAATTCTGATACCTTTGATAAGTGTAAGCAGGGGCTTGGGAGATGAAACATTTACAATCAGGGGCTCGGGGGATGAACCATTTACAGGTTGCCGTTGTCCATTAGAGACACAGGTGCCAAACCAGGGATGAATTTTCTGTTTCCCATTCAATTGTCCAAGTTGCACTTAAATTGGGTTAGGAAGGAACTCTACTTCACATGGATAGGAAGCCAGTTCCATAGAGGGGGAAGTCTCTAGGATACATACCTGTGTCTCCAGCAGGTCCTTTCTATATCACAGACAAGGTTTAAGTCTTTAGAACAGTTAATTCTGGTGCTGTTTGTTTTGTGGATATGTAGGAGGTCCATCAGAATGAGATCTGACAAAGTTCTACATGCCAGGCATAGATATCCCCTCAAAAGCCTGTAGGAGACAGAATTCAAGGATAGGGCCTTGTGGTGGTCTGAATAGGGTATCTTGCTTACACCCTGTATTCTTTTAGTAAGGAACCTCTGTGGATATTCCAGTTGTTGGATATGCCTGGTTAGGTACATACCAAAGGTGGGATTGTATTCAATAATAAGTCTGATGAATGCCGAATACAGTGGAACAATGACTTCCTTGGACTTAGATGTATTATGTGAAGATTATGTGTGAATTTAAGTCAATCTTTATCTGCACTTTTTTTCAAATAATACAGCATTTAAATAGATTTATTTGTGTTGCATTAATACTATCTAGCTGGAAGTTGTGGCTCTGTTTTTTCAGTTAGTTCCCCAGCCACACTCCCTGCTTTTGTTTTGGTGTTAATCTTGGTGGCTTTGAAACTGCCCGCCCCTCTTGTAAATTTGCATTTGGATACTCCTCCTGGGCCCATCTCATTTGCTCACTCAAAAAAAAAATTGCACTTTTTTCATCTGCTTTTACTGTATTTCTGTTTCTTCTTACTTTATTTTGCTTTTGCGTCATCTTAAAAGTACTCAAGTGTATTTATTACTGCTTGGTGTAACTATCATTCTAAACCTTTTGATTTAAGCACTTGGGCTTCAGACCAGTTGTTTTACATTAAGATGGTTTGTGGTCTGCATTACTGTGGCAGGACAGGTAGTTTACATCCTTCTAAGTTGGGAACTGCTGATCGAAGGCTCAGTGTCTGTTATTCTAAAAGTGTATTAGTTTTGGTTTAAGCACTTGTGCTTCAGGCCAGTTATTTTACATTAAACAGGTACATGGTCTGCACTCTTGTGGGAGGAGAGGCTGGACTCTGCCCTTCTGAGCTGGGAATTTCTGGTTAAAGGCTTATAGTGCCTGCATATTTGAACTGTTTCTTACTGAAATTGGTGTGCCTTGTTTGCTGTAGCATAGACTAGATCCAGAACTGCTGAATCTAGCTTAGTTTGCATAACTTGAGCACTAATCCAGGCCTTCTTAAAAGTATTCAATTGTATTTATTACTGCCTGGTAGTAACCTGATTAAAGTGTAGCTATCATTCTAAGCCTTTTGGTTTAAGCACTTGGGCTTCAGACCAATTGTTTTATATTAAGGTTTGTGGTCTGCACTATTGTGGCAGGACAGGTAGCTTACATCCTTCTAAGTTGGGAACTGCTGACTGAAGGCTCAGTATCTGTTATTCTAAAAGTGTATTAATTCTGGTTTAAGCACTTGGGCTTCAGGCCAGTTATTTTACATTAACAAGGTTCATGGTCTGCACTCTTGTGTGTGTGTGTGGGGGGGGGGCTGGACTCTGCCCTGCTGAGCTGGGAATTTCTGGTTAAAGGCTTATAGTGCCTGCATATTTGAACTGTTTCTTACTGAAATTGGTGTGCCTTGTTTGCTGTAGCATAGACTAGATCTAGGCCTGCTGAATCTAGCTTTATTTGTATAAATTGAGCACTAATCCAGGCCTTCTTTTTTGGAGAAGGTTCCCCTGCACCCCAGTGGCAGGAGTGCACAGTTAGAACTTGTCTTATTGAAGACTACAGGAACAGGGCTCAGTTTTGAGATTATTTTACTGGTTAATTGGGTAATTTGTTTAAAAGCCTTTTCTGATTGCTTGTAGTCATCTAAAGCTGTTTTAGGTGTATTTTTTACTGTTTGTAGACATTTAAAGCTGTTTAAGTGTAGTTTTACTGTTTTTGCCTTATCTTTTCAAAAACGATTTTTTTTCCTTTTTTCCCACCTTTCTAAGCTAGTATAGTCGAGTTTTTAGGCTAGTGCTGAATTCAGGGCTGTGTTACAATTTTCTGAGTTGCCCATACCTTACTTGGATAGAGGGAGGTTTCTCTGTTCACCTGTGAGAGAGGGAGCTTTGAGCAGCCATCTGTCCCTGGAGGAGTGGTTCCAGCCTAGAAGTTAGTAGTTTATAAGCCATTTTGGGCTAATTTCTATCTCTTTCATTTCCATTCTGTAAAAACCATGTTTGCACGGTTTTGCACGTCCGGGCAGCGTCAGTTAGCTAGGGCTACATTTATCCCGGCTCCACCAAGTCTCCTATTCAGTTTTTCCTTTGAAAGTAGTCTAACTCTCAACCTAAGCACGTAAAAAGCATCCTACAGTCCAGCACTTGCTCAGATCTAATAGCAAGCACTAATATACCCCGACACTTGATTACCCAGCAGGGCAAGGCTCATTATTCACCCCTCACCAACCAAGCAACTAAGCAGCTCACCCTGCTATTTAGGCATGACCAAAGAGCAATTTCAGGTATACTCTCCAGTCTAGCTGGTAAACCTGGGTATCCTAAGGCAATGTTACAACTGCCTCATGTACACAGACAACCCTCTCCTCCTACCACAAAACATTAACATATGCGAGAGATGTAATTATATAGCTAAATTGGAGGCTAAGCTCTCTCCACCCAAGACTGGAACAGGCAGTCAGGAGGAGGAGAAGGTTAACACTTGCGCCAAACATCCAGCCTCACACAGACATACTAAACCAGCACTGGCAAAAAATTCACATAAATACACAAAATCATACTCGGAGGCTCTAAATAAAAACCTGCAAAAGCATCACAGACCTCCAAAGCAGACACCCAAAAAACCTGCACCTCCCATCACAAACCAGACAACACATAAAACACAAAATCAGTGTGCCGCACAATCACAGCCGTTAAGGCAAAATAACATACCTAACACACTAGTAATAGGCGACTCTATAGTCAGGCAGACTCACATCCTACTCACTAGGCTGGACAAGGAGAAGGTTACTGTTAGCTGCCTGTTGGGAGCCAGAATCTGCCACATAACACAAGCACTCAGGTCACTCCAGAACAAGTACAAATATGACTCTGTCATTGTTCATGTTGGTGTGAATGACCTGAGATGTACCTCCCTGGACTACATGAAAAGAGACATGGAAGAGCTCTTTGATCTTGTAGCCCAGGCGAGTATGACCCTGACCCTGAGTAGCATCCTGCCCTCACCAAGAATGACACCACAGTATAAAGAAAAAAATGATCAATTTCAACAATTGGCTAAGCTTCTGGTGTCATTCAAAGGGGATCCAGTGTCTGTCAGCCTGGGACGACATGCTCGACAGGCCTCGTTGCTTCACAAGAGATGGCTTGCACCTGTCACCTCTAGGCTTTCGAATACTGGCCAAGGCTCTTGCTGCCCCCATAGTGCCTTTCTTAGGCAAGGCTCAAAAGTCAAACCCACCTCCGTAAACAGCACAAATAAAAAAATGAGGGTCATGCTACTCAACGCCAGGCATTTAAATCTCAAAATATACGCGCTGGAAGCACTCCTCAGTATGGAGAACATCGACATCTGTGCAGTAACTGAAACCTGGTTTAAGGTTCCACAGAGCACCCCAGCACTACCAGGCTACAACTCATACCACACATTTCAGCCACAGAACATGGACCGAAACACAAAAGGAGGGGGTGTATCCATATTCATCAAGGATACCTACACCTTCAGGTTAGTGGTGCAACATGATACCTCTGAGATCCTCCATGTGCAGCTAACATTGGGCAAATCTGCAATGCAAATTGTGGCCTGCTACAGATCACCCTCCATGACCCAGGACCACCACTCCGCCTTTCTGGAGACACTGGAAAACATGAAGGTCCTTCTGAACACCCTAATATTGGGCGATTTCAATTACCCTACTGTTAACTGGGAAAACTACTCAAGTACAAACTCCCAGGTCCAGTGCTTCCTGGAATTTATCAACTCAAATGCCCTGGATCAGCTGGTAAACTCCCCTACCAGAGGCGAAAACATATTGGACCTGGTCATCACCAAAATGGGCGACAGGGGTTCCACACCAGAGGTCAACCTGTCACTGGTTAGATCAGACCATAAACTAATCACTCTGGATGTCCACACCACACCACCACCTCCAACCAAGGAAACCACAGTGAAAAACGTATCTAAAGCAAACTTCACCTTACTTAAGACAGAGGTGGTAAGTTTCACAGCCCCCATGCTAAAGGATAACAGTATCTAAGATGCAGGAACCTTTAAAAATACACTCTGTGAGCACATACAAGGATGCATGGATCGTGCCATCTGTAGCAAAACCAAGACTCACTCCCCTAAGAGAAGGAAACCAGTCAGGTGGACCCCTGCCATAAACAAGCTATACAATAGAAGGACGAAACTAGTTCAGAAAAAAGCAAATCCCAAGAAGGAAAGACATCCCTGATCAGTATCAGTAAAAAACTAAGGTCCCTCATAAAATCCTCCAAGGCTAACTTCGAAAGAAAAATAGCCAAGAATCTAAGTGGCAACCCACAGATATGCTCTAAGCTAGTGCAAAATAGCACAAAATATACTGAACCCACTGATACTGCCAACATTCTGGCAGATAGATTCAGTGCAAACTTCACCCTCCTCTCACCCCCAAAAGGGCCCACAACAATACCGGAAAAGTGTAGTGTCCTGGAAATCACAGATGCACAGGTGAAAACAGCCCTTGCAAAAGCCAAAAGCACAGCGTCAATGGGGCCAGATGGTGTACCAGGCTGCATCTTGCACAAACTACAGAACAAACTAACCCCCCACCTAAACACACTGTTCAACCTCAGCCTCTCCACAGGCTACATGCCCATAGAATGGCGCACAGCAATGGTTATTCCACTCCACAAAGGACGGGCCACAACTGACCTTGGTAACTATTGCCCCATAAGCCTGATTAGCCTGGTCTGCAAGGCTATGGAGCACATCATCATGGAACTCCTTAACAAAGATATTGGGAACCTCCAAACACTTGACTTGACCCAGTTCGGCTTTGTTAATGGCAGATCATGCCTACTAAACCTGGCTGACTTCTTCGAGACAGTCACCAAGGCCATAGATGAGGGGAAGGTAGTTCACACAGCCTATCTTGACCTTGCCAAGGCTTTTGACACCATTCCCCACTCGGGAATTATAGAAAAACTCACCAGCCTGAACATAAACCCCTATGTCATGGGATGGGTTGCCAACTGGCTTACAGACAGAACTCACATGGTAAGAATAGCGGGCTCCAGGTCCAACTATAAACTAGTCACAAGTGGTGTCCCACAAGGCTCGGTCCCGGGACCACTACTGTTCGGCATATACTTCTCAGAAGTACAGGCAAACACAGGAGGACTATGGCTAACAAAGTTCGCCGATGACTGCAAACTGGGAGCCATAACTGACTCTCCGGCTGACATGGACATACTCCAAAAGGGCTAAGAAAAAACAGTCTCTTGCACCAAAGTCCTCTGTACGTAGCAAATCCACGAATATCCAAAAACAAGCAAACAGAGGACAACCACATCGATAAAAGTACCATAAAACTTTATTTCCACAGATGAGCGCTTTCAGGCCATATGTCCTTCATCAGATCCATCTGATGAAGGGCATATGGCCTGAAAGTGCTCATCTGTGGAAATAAAGTTTTATGGTACTTTTATCGACGTGGTTGTCCTCTGTTTGCTTGTTTTTGGATACTCCAAAAGGGCCTTACTGAGACAGACACTTGGTGTCAAAGTCATGGTCTCAGGCTAAATGCCAAAAAATGCATAGTCATCCCATCTGGGAAAAACAAAACACCCATGAATTACCACATAGGTGGCAGCCCCCTTAATACAGAAGAGGTAATAAGAGATCTGGGGACCCAGGTAGATAGTAATCTTTCCTGTGACAATCATATTGCCAATGTAGTTAGGAAATCCTTCTATGTAGCCCATCTAATTACTAAAGGGTTCACATCTAGAAATAAAGAGGTTATAGTGCCCCTCTACTCGTCACTCATCAGACCCATCATAGAGTACAATGCCCCGTTTGGGATGTACCTCACAAGACACTTCCAACAGCTGGAAAGACCACAAAAGTACCTCACCAAGAGGATTACTGGTCTCAAACATATGTCCTATGCAGCCGACTGGAAAAACTCCAGCTGTACTCAGTGGCATATCGCATACTCAGATGTGATCTCTGCCTGACTTACAAAGCCATGTCCAACTCAGAATTGATGGACATGCTCCACCTAAAGAAATCCAAGTTGCTGCGAGCCACTCACTCTAGTGAGCTAAACCTCGCCACAACAATAAATAGAACATGCTGGAGGGATAGATTCCTGTCACAGAGACTCCCCATGCTTTGGAACAAAATTCCTAACTACATTAGGCAGAGCCCCTCAGTAACACTCTTCAAGAGAAACCTTGACGAGTGGATGGGTAACAGAAAATACACTCCTGGGATCACTTAAAAGCTTCTGGTATCATTCAAAGGGGATCCAGTGTCTGTCAGCCTGGGATGACATGCTCGACAAGCCACGTTGCTTTGCAAGAGATGGCTTGCACCTGTGACTGCTAGGCTTTCGAATACTGGCCAAGGCTCTTGCTGTCCCCATAGTACCTTTTTTAGGCAAGGCTCAAAAGTCAAACCCACCTCCGTGAACAGCACAATTAAAAAAAAACTGAGGGTTATGCTACTTAACGCCAGGAGTTTAAATCTCAAAATGCACACGCTCAAAGCACTCCTCAGTATGGAGAATGTCAACATCTGTGCAGTAATTGAAACCTAGTTCAAGGCTCCAGAGAGCACCCCAGCACAACCGGGCTACAACTCATACCACATGTTTCGGCCACAGAGCACAGACCGAAACACAAAATAAGAGGGTGTATCCATATTCATCAAGGATACCTATACCTCCAGGTTAGTGGCGCAGCATGATACCTCTGAGATCATCCATTTGCAACTAACATTGGGCAAATCTGCAACGCAAATTGTGGCCTGCTACAGATCACCCTCCATGACCCAGGATAACCACTCCACCTTTCTGGAGACAATGGAAAACATGAAGGTCCTACCGAACACCCTGATGTTGGGCGATTTCAATAACCCTACCATTCACTGGGTAAACTACACGAGTACAAATTCCCAGGCCCAGCGCTTCCTGGAATTCATCAACTCAAATGCCCTGGATCAGCTGGTAAACTCCCCTACCACAGGTGAAAACATATTGGACCTTGTCATCACCAACATGGGCAAAAAGAAGTTATGTACCTACCATAACGTTCCATGTTAGTTGTCTTCATCTCACCTTCCTTCTTGCTGTTTGGGTTCGGAGCCGATATTTGGCTCCAACTCAGCCATCTTCTATAGCTCGAGAGCTGTTTACTGGCTTGAGGCTACCCTTATCCCCACATGCCCAGCGTCAGCTACCCAGATCTCGTTTGTGATAGCACACTAGAGATAAGTAGAGTAACCAGTTACTAAAAACTGGTTGTCCAATACACCTAAACAAGGAAAGAGTTATAAATTACCTGGCATGTGAAGTAATAAAAGATGCTCAGCCAGTGAAAACAAAAGGGAACTCCTCACAATCCTCTAGGAAGGTGGAAGGAGGGACGGATGCAAGAAGGAAGGTGAGATGAAGACAACTAACATGGAACATTATGGTAGGTGCATAACTTCTTTATGTTAAGTTGTCCATCTCGCCTTCATTCTTGCTGTTTGAAACAGCATCCCTAGCACCTAAAATCCCAAGTGGCTCATTGGAACAAACTCCTCAGAACAGTAGAACCAAAGGAAGCTCTGCTCTGGGAGACCATATCTACCTTGTAATGAGAGATAAAAATGTGGGGGTTTGCCCAAGTGGCAGCTGCACAGACTGAGTCTATAGGCAACCTAGACTGAAAAGCTACAGAGGTGGCTAATGCTCTAGTGGAATGACCGTTTGGTTTAGCTGGTAGCTCTTTATTTCGTAATTGACAAAATAAAGGCAATAGTGCAAACTTCATCCCCCTCTCGCCTCCAAAAGGGCCCACAACAATACCGGAAAGTGTAGTGTCCCAAAAATCACAGATGCACAGGTGAAAACAACCCTTTCAAAAGCCAAAAACACAGCATCAATGGGACCAGATGGTGTCCCAGGCTGCGTCTTGCACAAACTACAGAATGAACTAACCCCCCACCTAAACACGCTGTTCAACCTCAGCCTCTCCACAGGCTACATGCCCATACAATGGCGCACAGTAACAGTTATTCCTCTCCACAAAAGACGGGCCACAACTGACCCTGGTAACTATCGCCCCATAAGCCTGACTAGCCTGGTCTGCAAGGCTATGGAGCGCATCATCATGGAACTCATTAACAAAGACATTGGGAACCTCCAAACACTTGACCCGACCCAGTTCGGCTTTGTTAAGGGCAGATCATGTCTACTAAACCTGGTTGACTTCTTCGAGACTATCACTAAGGCCATAGATGAGGGAAAGGTGGTTCACACAGCCTACCTTGACCTTGCCAAGGCTTTTGACACCATTCCCCACTCAGGTATTACAGAAAAACTCACCAGACTGAACATAAACCCCCATATCACGAGATGGGTTGCCAACTGGCTTACAGACAGAACTCACACGGTAAGAATAGCAGGCTCCAGGTCCAACTCTACACCAGTCACAAGTGGTGTCCCACAAGGCTCGGTCCCGGGACCCCTACTGTTCGGCATATACTTCTCAGAAGTACAGGCAAACACAGGAGGACTATGGCTAACCAAGTTCGCCGATGACTGCAAACTGGGAGCCATAATTCACTCTCCGGCAGACACGGACGTCCTCCAAAAGGGCCTTACTGAGGCAGACACCTGGTGTCAAAGTCATGGCCTCAAGCTAAATGCTAAAAAATGCATAGTCATCCCATTTGGGAAAAACAAAACACCCACAAATGACCACATAAGTGGCAGCCCCTTAATACAGAAGAGGTAATAAGAGATCTGGGGACCCAGGTAGATAGTAATCTCTCCTTTGACAATCATATTGCCAAAGTAGTTAGGAAATCCTTCTATGTGGCCCATCTAATTACTAAAGGGTTCGCATCTAGAAATAAAGAGATTATAGTGACCCTCTACTCGTCACTCATTAGACCCATCATAGAGTACAATGCCCCATTTGGGATGTACCTCACAAGACACTTCCAGCAGCTGGAAAGACCACAAAAGTACCTCACCAAGAGGATTACTGGTCTCAAACATATGTCCTATGCAGCCTGACTGAAAAAACTCCAGCTGTACTCAGTGGCATATCGCTTACTCAGACGTGATCTCTGCCTGACTTACAAAGCCATGTCCAACTCAGAATTGATGGACATGCTCCACCTAAAGAAATCCAAGTTGCTGCGAGCCACTCACTCTAGTGAGCTAAACCTCGCCACAACAATAAATAGAACATGCTGGAGAGATAGATTCCTGTCACAGAGACTCCCCATGCTTTGGAACAAAATTCCTAACTACATTAGGCAGAGCCCCTCAGTAACACTCTTCAAGAGAAACCTTGACGAGTGGATGGGTAACAGAAAATACACCCCTGGGATCACTTCATTGGCTCTTCTTGACAGAGGCTCAGTTAATTAATCAATGGGGCGGTGAAAGCTGACACACTCTGGCTAGGCTTATAAATGCCCTTGGGCAGATAGCCTAGTACATACCTATGAACCTATGAACCTATGTCATAGCTTTATTTATACATTGTGCAACACAGAATAAGGCTATATTACTATCTTTGTGTGTCCCTAAGTCCCTGACTACAGGGTTAACTCTAGGAGGTGTGTTGTCAATATGATAGTTAGCAGGGGTGGATGACTTCCCAAAGGATACTATTATGCATTTCTTGGTATTTAGTTTTAGTCCATGGCTCTGGCACCAGTTGTTTGTCTATGTCAGCCCCTCCTGGAAACATTTATGTCAGTGTCAGATTAAATGACCGCTTCTAATTTGGAATCATCTGCAAATTTAGTCTGCCAGAGATGACTGACATTGGCCTTGACTTATTCGAAGTAAATGCCAAAAAGGAGCGGTCCAAGGACTGATCTCTGAGGGCTCCACTTGTGACTTGTCTGTTTTTAGAGGTGGACTCCCCAGTTCTAACTTCCTATGTGCTGTCTGTGAGCCAGTTGGCTATCCATAAGGTGACATATGAGTTTGTACCTAACCTCTTGGTTTGTCAACAATGTCCGAGTGGGTAATTCTTACCCAGCTGGACCAACCAGGTTAACAAATGCAAATAAATAAATAAATAAATAAATAAATAAATAAATGCCTTGGTCAGGTCACGGTAGGCTGTGTGAACCATTTTTGCCTCATCCATTGCTTTGGTTACCTTCTCAAAGAACTCCACCAGGTTCAGTAGGCATGATCTGCCCTTGAAGAAACCAAACTGTGTTGGATCCAGTGTCTGTAGGTTTACTATGTCTCTGTTGATCATTTCCATGATAATTCTTTCCATGGTTCTACATATAAGACTAGTGAGACATGTGGGTCTGTAATTTCCAGGGTCTGTAGATGGCCCACCTTTGTGTACAGGGATGACTGCTGCTGTTCTCCATTCATGAGGCACAAAGGCTATGTGGAGGCTACAGTTAAACAGTAATTCCAGAGGCCCTGATAGGTCACATTTCATGCTATTTAGAAGGCATCCTGGGATATTATCTGGGCCCATTGATGCAGTATACTTGGTCTTAGAGAGAGCATTAAGGACCTGTTCCCTAGTGATGGTGGGGGAGTTATATTTGATGGTATTTCCTGAGGGAAGGTTGTGGGGGAGAGAGGGGCAAAGTTGGAGCTGAATTTATCAGCCATGAGGTTTGCTATATTTTCTGGCTCAGTATAGGTGACTGCATTTAAAATGAGCTCTGCACACAACTGTGTATTGCCTTTGAAGATGTGGACATAGCTAAAGAATCCTCTGTGGTTGTCCTTGGACTGGGAGGCCAAACCTACCTCAAATTTGGCTTTGGTAGACTTTATTTGTCCTCTGAGTTGTTTGCTTAGCTGATGAGACTGATTTTATCCTGCTGGGTGCTGCACCTCCTAATTTTTGCCATGATTCTCTTCCTTTTGGTATACAGCCTTTTGATTTTGTAATTTCACCACAGTGGCTTGTTTTTTTAGTTAGTTCTGTACTTCTTCCTGCTGGGTACAGCTATCTCTTATGCAGCTATTAACATGCTTGTACAACGTTTCTGTGACCAGTTCTGCATAGGCAGCAGTGTTCTCAGGGTTTATTTTTTTTTTGGGGGGGGGGGGGCTTGAAATTTTGCCAGGTTATCACTTAGTAGCAGGAGGTTAGCCTTACAGTAGTTTCTGAATATTCCAAGTTTATCTGGGGGTCCAGTTTTTTTTTTTATTCAAAGGAGACCATTCTGTGTTCTGACCTTACTAGAGAAGACATTACAGTAGGGGGTGTGCAGCACTCTCCCATATTAGTGAGGGCCAGATCCAGTACGGTTGCACCCCTGGTTGGTGTATTGACTATCTGGTCCAGGGAGTTTGTGTTTAAAAAAAATCAGGAATCTCTGTGCATGTATGTTTGGTGTCACATAAGATTCCCAGTTAATTGTGGACTAATTAGTGACCCAAGCGTATGGTATTGGGTTGGATGGTTAGTGTTTCTAATAAGTTTAAATACATGGTATGGGTTTCTTGGGTCATAGAGGGGGACCTATAGCTTGCAAGGAAGTGGTACTGGATGTTACCTATGGTGACATGAACATGAAGCAGTTCAAGTGCATTGTTCTGTTTGACCAGCCTTGAAGTATATTTATTTTTGATGTAAGTAGACACCCCTCCACCTTTAGTACCTGCCTGTGAAGTAGCTGGTCTAAATGTGTGGAAGGCATTATAACCTTACACTTTTGGTGTGCTCTCCATGGCTTTAAACCATGTGTCAGTGACCTCACAGATGTCAGCATTCTCAAGGGTGAGAAGAGCTTCTAGGAAGTGGAGTTTTTTTTAGACTCCTAGTATGGAGCAGTAATACCTTTAGATTTTCTTGGTTTTGATTTGCTATGTCGGATGTACTTTCAGTTTGGCATGCATAAAAAAGCACTATAGGGGAAGACAATGTTTTAGCTAATATTCGAAATCCTGGAGGGGAAAGGTGTTAGCCATCCCTGGCAAAGCAGCGTGGTCTGTTGACCATCTCCTTCAATGCTGACAAATATTGCACCCCCTCAGAATGACACCAGAAACTAAGACAGTTATTAAAATCAATCTTCTTTTGTTCACATTTTGGTATCATCCTTGGAGAAGGTAAAATGCTGCTCAGTTCTAGGCTCATACCAGCCTGAGGCACATATTCCAAGAGAGCCATGATGCTTCTATTCATATAGTCTAGAGAGGTATGTCTTGGGCCATTTACTCCTACATGGTCTATGACTGAGTTATATTGGTACTTCTGGTCCAATGACCTGAGTCCATGCGTAATGTGGTGGATCCTAGCCCCTGATAAGCAACTGACCGTGACTTTCTCCTTACTCATCCTGGTGAGAGGGACAGCAGTGTGTCTCACAATGGAGTCTCCAATGACTAGAATGTTGGATTGTGTGGTGTCTTGCCTTATGGGCTAAGAGGAAGAGGCTCCATGAGATGTAGCTCTGTGTTAATGTGGGTGTTGTTTTGAAACAGTGCATTTGGGGATGCTGAGGGTATTTGTTATGTGTACTTTGTCTAGGAAGTCTTTGTGGTGTAAGAAGGTTAAATTTAAGTGCCTCAGCATATGTGGATCAATATGTCTTCTTTGAATCGTGTATGATGGGTGCAACTTGTGTACTACTGACAAACTTACTGACATTAGGAGTACTTTTATGTGAAAGCTTTGCCTCCAGTAACATTGTGTGAATACATCTCTCACATACCATATCAGTCTGAGAATTATCTGGCTGTCAAGTAAACATGAGGCAATTTCTACATTGCTTCAGGATGCCCATATCCACCAAGCTGGTAACAGAGACAGTGGGAAAGTTCATATCCATGGCAACAGACCACTTTTTATTGATTAGACATTTGGAGTAAGAATTTCAATCAATGTCAGGAGTATCTGGTTTGCAGCTATGGGGACAGTGCTTGTCACTGCAAACTAGTTGTCCTGTGTGCAACTAGGTACTGGAGAAATTTCAGTTGTGCTTTTACAGAAAAAATGTCACTCAAGGTGTCTGAGTCTGTACAGAGCATTGTCAAACACATGAGGGGAAACTAATACGCAGACTCTGAAAATGTAAGGATGAAGTTTTTTGACAGATATTCTGAAGTTAGAAACAAATCAAGCAATACTTACAGAAAGTAATCTTGGAAACAGATAACTGTGTTGAGGCCAACACTGACTTCTTGGAGGGAGTGAAGGAGCAGGAGGTGGTCAATAAGATCAAAAACGTTGGTAAGATCAATGAAGAGTGCTCCTGAAAGGTTTCCTTTATCCATGTTGTGAAGAATCTCATCTGTAGGTGGCCACAGTGTTATCACTGTTCTCAAGCCAGCACAGAATCCATGCTGTTTAAGAGTGAGGAGGTGGTAGTATTGGATGTAAATTGACACTTGATTGTAGATTAGCTTTTCATGTGTTTTCATAAGTGTATTGAGGCTGGAGATAGGGTGGAAATAGGAGGCATTTTCTGGCTGGGGCTATATGGGAAGGGGTTTAACCAAAGCAGTTTTATTTCCTTAAGTCTGGCTTTGTGTTTTGAATTAAGCAGATGTTACAAATATGGAGTGATATAAAGCAAGGGATTAGGTTGTTTACACCACAGTTGCATCCAGGGCGTACATTTTCTAGTAGGTGGTCAAGGACTTTATGAGTAATTGTCTTAAAATATGAGTGGAATAAAAGGAGGGGGGGATGGGTGAGTTGGGGGAAGAGAGGTAGAGGTTATCGTACTAGGGAGGTGGCTGATTTCCTTGAGAAAGTTGAAGACTCATTCCATGCATTTTCCAGATTAAAACATTTTTTTTTTCAGTAAGATGAAATGGCTGCAATGTTACAACCTGACATAGGAGCTCTTTCTGACTTTTACTTATATCTACAATGCTATTTGTATTTATTGAAGATTTGTCCTTGTAAAGTACTTAGGTTTTTAATCACTTTAAATAAAAGTGAATGAAATAAAACAAAAAAATGAAATGAGTGCTTCTTTGAAAGTGCATGCATTGAATGGTAACCATGCATACTTATTCATTTCAAAGAGAACAGATAAACTGGTGTACACATATTTATATGTGTTGGCCAAGTGAAGCACATATGGCACAGTGAGATATTTCCAGCTGAGTAAGTGAATGGATTCCCAATAAGAAATTGGCTGTTTTTCGAACACAAGTGCAGTAGGCAGCTGTCTGCGCTTTTTCTTACAGTCTTAGAAGGAAAAAGTTAACTATTACTAGAATGTCTACACCAGTATAAAGGAAAACACTTCAGCTGGAAGCTCTTCTGAAGCAAGATACATTTCTTTTACTGAACTACTATGCCAGAAAGTGCCTGGAAAGGAAAATGGGTGAAAAGTTTTGATCACAGTAGTTTGACAGCACTGTACCCCTTCATGACTGATAGTCAAGATCCTCTGCATATTTCTGTAAACAAGATTTTATACTAACTCTAAAATAAACTAAGTGTATGTGTCTGTGTGGGAGGGACTAAGCAGCCGAGTGGGGTAGGGAGACTTGCCTAAATAGGGATCTTCCGGAAGAAGCCAATATGTGACCACTTTACATATAATTTCTATGCCACCCCAACACCCCAAATGCATTTCTCTAAAAGTGATAGGAAACGATTCAGTGAAACAATACAATAAACAGTAACATTTCAGTAAAATGATTTCTTAATAAATAAATAAAAGCTTGCACTGAAGATGATGAAGGCAGTTCCTACAATGATGCTATTATCTACTTAGAAAACATAATTTAATTTTTTTTTTGCATGGGGCAAGCCCCTCTGAACCTCCTGATATGGGGGCAAGCCCTCCACACCCTGAATTTATATATAACAACTTCACAGTCACATTATAGTAAAGAAGGTACAGCTGTCTAAGTAAACTTACCACGACACTAGATATTCAAATGACGACTGTTACAGTAGCCTTAGTTATACGGGTTATATGATATTTAATGGTAATTGTGAGACATGGATTGCTTTCTAAGAATGATATAGCTATATTACATATTATGCTGTGTAGAGCAAATACCACTGTTTGGTTGACTTGCTGTAATCTGCATTTACGGGATCATTTATAATGTTTTATTGTATTTTAGTTCTGCTTTTGACTCTCTGCCTTGCTGCTACACTCTGGTCTTCTGTTGCAGATTTCTCCCCTAAACTACTTATCTCTCTCATGTTTCCCACTACCTTCTTCTGTTATTTGCTTCTAAACTCCCACCTCTACTAAGCACACCCTCCAAAAGTCTCTCCATAACTACTGTATGGTGCTCTAGCCCAATTATGTGTTTATCTAATTTTAGAATTGAGCTACTGTGCTCCTCTAGTAACTCATACTCCGAGGTTGATTTTTATCTTATTTTTCTGTCTTCCTCATAGTGGCTGTACTATTTGCAGCTTTTCTAAACCCCCACCAGTGAAGGAAGAGCACCAGCCCAAACAGCAGCCAGCCTAAATCATTGCTTTGAGTCCCGTAGCCGATATTATGTATGTTAGTACTATCTCCTAAAAGAAACTGCACTGTTTGATACTCAAACATACATTGTTTTTGCTTGCATCTGTAACTGTAAAGTGTACTGTCCTGGCTGACACACCTGAACAAAGGCTCGCAAGTAGCTTTCTCTCGGTGGTGTAGACGCTTATACATATCTAGTCTCACCTCTATTTCTGCGCTTGTCTTTTAGTTATTCCCCCCAGCTTACCTCTCGCTTGTCTAATACTTTCACTTTTTACTGTATTTCTTTTCCCACTTAACAGAAACTCTTCTTTCTCACAAGCATCTCTGTTCTCTCCCTCTAGCCTACTACTAGTTACTTCATAATAGATACCTTGTTACATGTTCTTTCACAAACACCCCACCAATACTACACTGTAATCCCTTCGACTCCCTTACCCCATTAGACATTACATAGTAACTTGTGCAGAACTGACCTGCTAGTCTAAAACATCGTCTCACTGATAGTTTTTTTGTTACTGCACATTCCAGTGGTTTAGCCCCGCTCTGTTCACCCTCGCTACGCTTGCGCTCTCTCCACTCCCCTACCCATTCCCACTCCCACTCTCCCTAAATTTATAGTCATATAGCCACTCCTTTTCCTATCACAAAGACCTCCTCTTCCTCACTCCCCACCCCCTCAGTTATTTCTCCATACACCATCAACTCCCCTTTTACATCCCCTCCCTCAACTTCACACCTACACCAGTACTCTCACAAACACTTCCATACCCTATACAGTCCAACCCTATAGAGCCTGCTACTCTACACTTACCTATCTCTGCCTATTCACTCCCTCACACTCTAACATGCAACTCTACCTCACAATCCCATACATCTCTATTCTAATATGCCTTCTCTACCTAACCTGTACTGCCTCAAACATCTACATATATCACTTCCAAAACCAGCACCCCCCCCTCACATACTAGCACAGCATATCAACAGCCATACTTGCACTACAGTAATATATGTCCCCACCTGTTTCAACCTTCAAACTTCCATCTCTTTTCCCCTAAACATGCTGAGCCCTCATAGCCTCACCTTCCCAACATCAGATTCCATCTACTTACCTCCAAACTAAATAATCTTTTACTCCACAGTCTTACACACTTAAAACTAAAGGCAGACATCCACCCCAACCCAGGCCCAAACTATACATTACCCACATCTCAACCACAACTCCACTCAAACCTTGATACTAACTCTCACCTACCAAAAGTTTCAAATTCAGATCTGTTGATTACTAACTTTAATCTAAGGAGCATTGTAAACAAAACCTCGGAATTTCAAGCTATCCTGGCCACATACTCTCCAGACATAGTAGTCATCACTGAAACCTGGTTAAAGCTACATATCAAAGACTCAGAAATAACATACAACAGCTACAATATTATAAGACATGATAGACTAAAAAAGAAAGGTGGAGGTGTTGTAATTATGTACAAAGACTCCCTAATACTAGACAAACCAAACTATCACCCACTGACATCCCCAATGCAGAAATCCTCATCTCCCACCTGAATATAAATGCCCAAAAATCCATAATAATCACTGCTACCTATATGCCCCCTGGAAATAACATTGACAACATAGAACTTCTCCTCTCCTGGTCTTCCTCCTATTTTTCACAAGAAACTATCCTCCTAGGAGATTTTAACCTAGATTGGCTCTCCTGTTCCTGTGACAGTCCACCAGCCTTCATCAACCTCTTTAATTTCTCCCAAATCATAAACTCCCCCACCCACACAGATAAACACAGTAAAAAAACAATCACTACTAGACTGGATAATTACTAATAAGCCAAACTTCAACTACCAATCTGGCTGCTTTCCCATAAGCATTAGTTACCACACCCCCACATTTCTGCTATACAAAAAATTACCTATCAAGCCTCACAGTCCATTTAAATATATACGTAGTAAAAAACATTTCTCCCCCACCCTATTTAATCAGCTACTTCTCAACTGTGACCGGTCACCACTAACATACCTAAAACTAGATCGTGCAGTAGAATTCTTTAACCATACTTTCCTTGAAATCCTAAATAGCCTAGCCCCAACAAGAAAGATTCACACCAAAGCAAAACAACTGCCTTGGCTATCCCCCGGAACAAAACTATGAATTAAATAAAGGGACAAAGCAAGAGCCCTCTACCTCTCCTCCAAAGACAATTCTATGCTTATACATTACCAGCAACTTAGAAATCAAACTAAGGCAAAAATCAACCAGGACAAAAAAATATTACTTCCAACCCTCCCAAGAAAAACAGTTCCATAACCCTCAAAAATTCTGGCGGAATATCAGTCTCTTCCTCAACCCTGGCAGACCCCCCACCCCCTCTCCTTCCACTTCAAATACCTCTGAACCTCTAGCCTCTCAGATCAACTGTTACTTCCTAAACTCTATCTCCGGCCTGCTACAATGCCAACAAAACTCTTCACTCACTACCCCCTCTCCCTGCATCTGATTCAACAGACTCCCTCTCTTTTTAAACCTATTCAAACATCTTTCATAAAAAAACTTCTAAGCAAGCTAAAACCTTGTAGCCTTGCTGCTGACCACTTGCCAAATGAGTTCCTAAAGATCGCAGCCCCATCTATTGCCTACCCTATCTCAGTACTAATCAATCGGTCTATCTCTGAACAATACGTAACCAACCTATGGAAAATAGCCCACATCACCCCTCTCCACAAGGGTGGCCCCTCCACAGAGATTGCAAATTTCCACCCCATAGCAATACTCCCACCCATAGCCAAAATCCTTGAAAAATGTATTCACCAACAAGTCCTAGAGCACCTTACATCAAATAACTTTGTAGCTAGCACACAGCATGGTGTCCGGCCAAGCACAGTACTAATACTGCTCTTATTGCTTTCTCAAACACCATTCACCATCTTATGAACAACGGTGACTTTGTCTCAGCTGTATTCCTAGATATGTCAAAAACTTTTGACACTATATCCCACCAACTTCTAAACAAACTTGCCACTTTCAATCTCAGTCAATCAATCCTTTCTTGGTTCCACAGTTACCTATCAAATCAACAGCAGGCCACCAAATGGGACCAAAATCTCTCTCCTTTACTGTCTGTCAACACAGGTGTTCCCCAAGGCTCCATTCTGGACCCCCTTCTGTTTATCATTTTCACAAATGACCTCATGTCAGCTACCAAATTAGCCACAACAATGCAGTATGTTGATGAAACTATGCTCATCATATCTGCCCCAACAGAATAATATCTTACTAGCAATCAACTCATTCTCAACCCTAAGAAGACTAAGATAATAAACTTTACAAATAAAGCTAAAACGAACACCTCTCCCCCCATCCCTATTCTATACAAAAATGGCACTAAAATTGAACCTACTAACCAGGCCAAACTATTAGGTGTTATCATAGACAACCACCTAAAATTTGACATTCATATATCCCAAACAATCAAAAAGGTCCATGCAAAACTCGGTGCTCTCTACAGAGCAAAATCATTCTTAACACCTCAAACAAGGCTTGCCACAGTTAGAGCTCAGCTTCTGTCTACACTGTTATACAGCTCACACATTTTTACCAACTTATGTAAAAATGACCTTCAAAACCTAGAATCCTGCTACAACAAAATAGTTAAGTTTGCAACCAATCTCCCTCATAAAGCTCACCACTGGACTGCTCCAAAACAATTGAATTGGCTAGAACTGCCTCACCTCTTAACTTTAAATCAACTTGTCCTCACCCACAAAATTATTCAAAACCCTCTCACCCGCCATGCTATCTCCTCCCTTATCCAGCCTCAAACTTGTAACAGAGCCCTCAGATCCTCCAACAGACCACTACTCAAAGTTACTCACTCCCAAAACTCCCACGGAGACACCCTCTATTCAAGCAAAATTGCTAAGTACTGGAATTCTCTCCCTCTCATCTTACAAAGTACCCCATCCTCTCCTGATTTCAAAAGTAGGCTAAAAGAACACCTCAATAACAACTGGTTATGCCCATATTGCTCTTCTGGACAATGTCCTTTACCTCCATTCACATGTTTTCTTAACCTCTTCACAAAATACTTCTACTCCCTCATTCTCTACTTTTGCCCACTACATCTCGCCCTTGCACTTCCTCTTTACCTCCTAAGCACTATATTCTTCCCTCCTTTCTGCCTGAATCCTCTCCCTTCTGCTCACCTCCCATAAAAATATACAACTTATCAAATGACCCTTTACATTTTCTTACAACTTTGTAATCTAATATCCTAAGGATGTACTACCCAGTTAAATCTCTGTTTTTGTTATGTAACTATTTTAGTGCTAATCAAATGTCTAATGTACCCTGTTGATTCTTTGTTTTATTATGTAACTATTTTAGTGCTAATTACATGTCTAATGTTGTATTGTACATTAATGGAGCTTTTCTCCCTGGGTGTCCGCTGAAAATGGGCTACCAAGCCCAGTCGGACACTACCCGGTAAACAAATGCAAAATAAATAAATAAATAACTGCTGCAGGGATATCAGCCAATGTTTCAGGGCACCATCCACAAGCTCAAGCCCTTAAGACAGATCAAGCTGAGCTGCCTAAAAAGACAAGTTTGAGTGCCAAGCCCTTCAAAGCATTTATGAAAACCGAAACAGGGAGGCTGACCCCTGAAAGAAAAATGTTAGGAAAACAAACAACAAATGTTCAGTCTCTGTCATAAACACATACCAAAACATAAGGGGGTTAGAGGGAGGGAGTGGCTATTGCAGCACTAATCATTCAAACATCTACTGTTAAGTTTACCTACCCAAGTGTACTACGGTCATCATACTGATCACTGATGCAGTAGCGTTAGCTACATAGGTACATTACCCTAGATTTGTACATTAGAGAGGTGGAAGGGGAAGAGTCCAGCAGCCACTGGAGAATGGTCGTAGCAAAGCCCAGTCTAGACCTTGAGAGAAGGAATCAACCTTGTAGTGCCTTGTGAACGTTTGTACAGAGGACCAAGTTGCCACTTCTATAATACTTCTAGAATCCAACTCTTCCCAAAACGTCATAGATGAAGCCAATGACCTGGCAGAGTGAGCACTGACCCTGTCTAATACAGTTTTGTTGTGGTGAAAATAACAAAATTCTGAGACAACTATTTGGCAAAAGTTAGTATTGACACAGGATGTCCCTTCTTCTTAACATCACAATAAATGAACAACTGTTAGTCTACAAGATTTAGGAGCTTTGCTTGGAAGTATTTACATAGGTATTTTTATAGCCCAAGTAGACTCCAAAGAATTTTTCCTCAGGTAGACAGCAAATGTTGGAGGTGTGATGGGGAAGAAAGAGGTAATTGGGAACATATTTTCCAGGAGTGTAATGATTTGGCAGACTTCAAGGATTTCCTGCAGACTACTCTGTCAAAGATACTGGGTGAGCAAGTTGGTGTAACTAAGGAAATTATTTTTTTGAACTATGATACAGAATCAGAATTGCCTTGATATAGTAATACCTTGTTGAGTCTAATTATGGTAGATGCCAAAAAAGCAATTACTAGAAAACGGAAATCAAAGTCTAAACCAACTGTGCTAGAAGTGAATACAGTAACAGAGATAAAACAACTGGAACTGGGATCCTTAGAAAAGAGCGGGAGCAAATTACACAGGAAAAATGGGAATTGTGGGAACAATACATACAGGGGAGGAACAAAGTTTACAAGAAGGCAGGATTTAAATGAGCTATGTAATGCCTGACTGACAATGACTAGACAGATTATAAATGATGTATAATGTTTGCAACTAAAATTATGTCAATATGATTTATGATGTTTAATGTTTGCTACTAAAATTGTCAATATGGTTTGTTTTCATGTAGGTAAATGTATGATTGCCTATGTCATATGTGATAATTTAATAAAGATGTTTCTTGTTTAAAAAAAATGAACAACTGCTCCGCCAATCTGAAAAATGTTGTTCTCTCAAGATATTACCTAAGCTGTCTGCGGACATCCAAGGTATGAAGTTCCCTAAGCTGTCTGTGGACATCCAAGGTATGAAGTTCCCTTTCTCCCTCATTTTTAGGTCCAGAAAAGAAAATGAGGAGATGGATAGTTTGGCTAAAAGCAAACTTGGATGCCATTTTGGACATAACAGAAGGATTAGTTCTTAAAGAAACTCTTTCTCTGTAGAAAGTGAGATAGACGTGACTCACCATAACAGCTTACAACTCAAGATACTTTCTTGCAGAGGTCAGAGCAATCAATAAAGTCGTTTTCCATATTAAGAACCTTAAGTCATCCAGATGAGCTGGTTCAAATGGAACAAATGTTAGATTCTTTAACACAAAATTAAGATCCCAAGCAGGATCCACTGGTTTTCTTGGAGGTACCTTACATAAAACCTCTTTCAAAACATTTTGACCTGAGAATGCCTTGAAAGAGGAGGATCCATGAGTAGTCATGCTGAAATGGCTAATAAATGAACCATGATAGAGAAGTAAGACAATCCATAGGATAGTAACACACACAAATATTGCAAAAACAGAGAAACACTACCTTGAACAGGTGCTGGTTATGTTGTTGGCACCAACTAGAAAACCTTTCACATTTGTTAATATATAACTTTCTAGCAGCAGGCTTTCTTGCCTCCATTAGTACCTACGGCATGTCCTCAGTAAACAGGTGCCTAAAGAGAATTAAGGCCCTATCATCCATGCAATTAGTTGAGATGATTGGGTCGGGGGTGTATCAAACACCCCTGCTCTTGTGTGAGTAGATCCATTCTATGAGGAAGCTTGTGGTGTTCGCCCCTGGCCATTTCCAAAAGAATGGAGAACCACTGCTACCTGGGACAGGGACAGAAGGAAGTCACCACAGTTATCTTGTGAGATTCCTTCTGAAGCTTCAGACGTACCCTGGATATCAGTGGAAAGGGTGTAAAACCATACAACAACACTGCTGTCCAAGGAAAAGAAAGGACATCTGTGTTATAGGTCTTCTTGCATGTAGTCCTGGAGCAGAATTTTGCCAGCTGATTGTTCAGAGAAAAGCAAATGCATCTACCCAAGGAATTCCCCGAAGGTGGATGCCATCAGAGAGAGAGAGAAAGAGAGGATGGATGACTCTCAGATCTAGTTTCCATTTCTGATGGTCTGCCTTTGTTTTGCTCAGCCTGTCTGCTACACAATTTTCCTCTGATTTGATATAGAGTGCCTGTAGAAAATCTGTGCTGTGAAAAATATCCTTGAATAAAAATATTTCCCAGCCTAAGAAGGAGCATTTTCACTCCCTGAGACAACATGTCTTGAAAGACAGGGGGAAACAGAGAAGTCTTATCTGGTGGATGAGGAATTACCCTGGAAAGGAGGAATTTCTTCCCACTCCCATCTGTAACCTTGATGGATGATCTTCAGAACTCATTTGTCCGAAACTATCTGTTGTTAAAGAGTAAAGTGGAGATTTGGATATTACAGAAGAAAAAATGGACTGCCATGGTTGGGGGGTACAGGACAAGGTCCTTTAAACAGTCATTCTGACTTGTTGGACTATCCTTGGTTTTGGGGGTGATCCTTGTATTTTTTATGGAACACCCTTGTCATTTCTAATTAAACGTCTGTTTGCTAGTATTTTGTAGACTGTTTTTGCAGCAGAGGAACCATAAAGTAAATCCCTTTTCATACAATAATTTAATACCTTAGTTTTCACATTATTGCGGAAGTTCTAATAAAGCAGCCAGGCAAACCTCCATAAAACAGTACCAGTGACCATAGCCCTGGAAGAAGTATCAACAGAGTCATACACACACTTAAAACAGTGAGTTGGGACATGTAAAATGGAAGACATTAAACCATTTAAAGATTTTTCCACACAAGAAGAACTGCAGACAAAACATTTCTCATACTTTTACAATCAGTCAGCCTAAACTTTAACATGGGAGCCTAACAATTCCAAATTCTGAAAGCCAAAGATGCAGAAGCATAAATTTCTTCTCATACTTGTCAGTTATTTTCAAATCCTTGTCAGAAAGTGTAGGATTGGAATTAACTAAACGTTTAGCAGCACTAGGATTAACTAAAGCTATAACTGCTGGGTCGGGTTTTGGATGAGTATATAAAAACTTAAAAGACTCGGGAAATTTATGCAATGTATTACACTTTTTAGGGGGTAAAATGATACCCTCTGGATGTAGTTCATCTTACTCACTTGTCTCATGCAATGGCAAACCATGAATTAGGATAGACTGATATGCATCTCTTGACTATCTCCAGAGTAGAGCAGTCAGGTAAACCTTCAGGGACTCTGGAGCATCTGTCAGAAAAGGGGCCTACGGTACCACTAGTTCTGAGGACCTCCCTGGCCTCTGGGCTTGCATCTGTTGAAGTGACATCCTCTGCCTTGGCTACCTCTATCAGAGGAGGAGTCATACTGAAGCCTAGGGTCCTAATGGAGAGATGAAAAGTCAGCAAGCAAAGGAGAGTAGTAGTGCTGAAACTGAATTCATCCTCAAGTCTTGGTGAGTACCTTCGCAAGGTAGACCCTGTTTTTCACAAAATCTCACCAAGGTGACACTGATATATAGACTGTATTTATATAGCATTTATCATGGACAGAAGTAAGTCAAAAACAAAAAAAGACAGCTGGGTGCACAAGACCAAGGATAAAAAAGTGCCCAATCCTGGTAGGCAGGCTGGAAAAAATGGCAGTGTAGAATCCTCAAAATACAGAAACATTCCTACAATGGGGCCAGGCTCATGGGGAGGATGGCTCCCCTGTTGTAGAAGGAAGTAGCAGTCCACAAAAATCACAAAAATGGATTGGCCAAAAAAGAGCCATAAAGACAACAGAGTGGACTATTGAGGATACAAAAGAAATTATGTATTGTTACTATTATGTAAAAAGCCTAGAATTTCCAGACATAAGATATACAAAACGATTAAAAGAGAAATTAGAGGAAAGAAAATTACTTCCACAGGAAAAACTGTCAGAAGCTTCAAATAAAAATTTGCATTCATTAATACAACAGATTTTTGAAAAACAGTATATAGATCAAGAAACGTTGATCTGTTTGGAAAAAGAAGCATCTGTGGAAGTGCAAAAATATAAACAACAAAACCTAGAGATATTTGAAAAATATAAAAAAGAAATATGGACATGGGAAAGAAGGAGAGATTTGATATGGTGAAATATTTATGCAAAGGAGAAAGCCAAGTTAACTAATATAGAGAAGGCAGTCTCAAAGATATTCGAAGAGAAATACAGGCAAAGGCGTCCAGATATGGAAAATTTCACAATAAAAAAATAATATCACAAAGTTGTAATGTGGAAAAGAAGATTAGTAAAGCAGAAGTTAAAGAAATAGAAGTTGAAGTTATGGAGGGCCTGCAAAGTGAAGGATTTAATGTACAAGATCTAACACAGACCACATCACAACATGATGGAGTGAGTCCTCAGTATAAGGAAAAGCAAGAAGATCAGGAGACGTGAAGAATAAATATGGACACGGGAAAGGAAAAGAGATTTAATATGGTGTAATAATTATGCAAAGGAGAAAGCAAAACTAACCAATACAAAAAGAGGTGCACCAAAGATATTTGAAGAGAAATACATACAGGCAAAGGAATCTGGATATGGATAACTTTACAAAACAAAAAATAAGAAGACAAAGAGCAAAAGTAGAAAAAGAGACTAGTAATGGAGAAAGAAAAATAAATACAGATTGAGGTTATGGAGCAGGTGCAAAGAAGGATTCAGTGTAGAAAATCAAATGCAGAAAGCACCACAACAGGATAGAGCAATGGATATCCAAATTAAGGGGAAACCAGTGGAACAGGAAGCAGTTGGTCAGGTGCCATATCAAGATATTTTGGAGCTTCCACAGGAAGCCAGTATAAATGTTCACTTGAAGCCAGACAGCAAGGAAAGGAACAGGAAACTGTGGAAACTCTGATGCGGTTAATGTTGAGGAGTGATAGACCGGTGAATTCCCATATGACAGAGCAACAGATGACACAGGATGAAGTTGAAGAGAATGTGCCACAGGAAGATGGTATAAAACCTTCTACAGAATACCTGCATGAAATGGAAAACAAGGGATATGCCCTAGGTTTGGAAGAAAATGAGCTAAGTGAAGAGTTGCTTGATTTAATGGACATGGATAGGTATATTAAGATCAGTCAGAGAAATAGATGGCAGAAGGTCAATAAAACCCAAAAAGTAAGAAGTTTGATAAAATAAATGAACATAGTAATTAGGACTGTCCATAGAGATCCATGCGATATAACAGAAGTAAACAGGATATATCATTGTGCTGCTAAATTAATAACTGATAAAGTTCTACTACAAGATCACAGGGTAGTGAGGGAAAGGAAGGGGAGAAATTGAATACCATCATGGAAGTAATGAATAGAGAAAACTATAAAGCAATTAAGACAAGTAGTGTCATTGTTAGAAGATTACAGAAGAGGGAATAGATCAACAAAAATACTAAGAAAGAGAGATGTGATTAAAGCAATGCACAGTATTAGAACAGACCAGGATCTATCATGCACTATCGCAAATAACAAACTAAAACTTTCAGCACAGGTGGAAAAACTTAGAAGATACATAGATAAATATAAAGGAAAAATACAAAATAAGCAATTTATAGATGACCCAAGAAAGGTTTTATAGAAAATTGGGAAGTAAGGTAAAAGGAATTGAAAGACCACCAAAAAAAGAAGAAATAGATACATTTTGGAGAAGTATCTATGAAAATCCTATGGAATGTAACAAAGATGCTAAATGGATAGAAGACGTAAAAGAAAGAATAAGACATTTAAAGGTACAGGATATGAAATGGGATGAAGTAACAGCTAGAGTGATTGAAACAAAGTTAAAAAAGCCTCTAATTGGATGACTCCAGGCCCAAACGCAGTACCTAACTTTTGGTTAAAAGTATCAACATCTTTGCATGAAGATTTAGCCATGAGTAAGTACTATTTATGTGTGCACCTCAAACAGACACCAACCTGGCTAACAATAGGCAAAACAATGCTCTTACTTAAGAATGAACCTGCAAGATACCCTAAAAATTATAGACCAATAACTTGCCTTCTGACGACGTATAAACTATATACGGGAATTGATGCCAACAGAGTTTATAGTCATTTAGAAGAAAACTCAATTATGGCAGTAGAACATAAGGGCAATAAAAGAAAGTCATATGGGACAAAGGATCATTTGTTGTTAAATAAAGTCATAGTGGAGAACTGTAAAAAAAATGGAAATAATCTATTTATGGCATGGATTGACTACAAAAAAGCATTTGATAGTATCCCATCCATTCATGGATAAAAGAATGCTTAAAAATGTATAAGATACATCTTACACTGATCGACTATATTACAGTAACCATGAAAGAATAGCAGACCACTTTGCAATTAAGCCATGATAAAGGACAGATTATTATCTCAGGGATAAAAATTTAAAGAGGGATATTCCAGGGTGACTCTCTGTCAACAGTGGTATTCTGCCTTGCCCTTAATCCATTAAACTTTTTACTCAACAGCTTAGGCCATGGCTACAATTTGGCTCCTAGAAAACAACAAAGTCTAATGACATCTCATCTCCTCTTTGTCGATGGTTTAAAACTGCATAGCTCATCAGATGAAGAACTGAAAACACAGCTGCAGGTTGTCAAAACTTTTTCAGATGATATTAAAATGTCATTTGGTCTTGATAAATGTGTAAAAGCAACCTCCAAAGCAGGAAAACTGCAGCACCAAGAAAACAGTTTGGGACAAGAATATGATACATAAAAGAGCTTGAGCAAGAGGGAGTGTATAAATACTTGGGAACTGATGAAAGATCAGCAATAAAACATGAACAAATGCAAATAAAACTCAGTAAGGAATACTTTAGAAGACTTAAATTAATCCTGAGAACAGCATTGACATCTAGGAACAAGATCCAAGCTATAAATCAATTTGCTCTTCCTGTCCTAATGTACAGTTTTGGAGTGATTGACTGGCCCCAAAAAGTGTTGGAGAGATTAGATATTAAAACAAGAAGGATGCTTTATGCTCACCAAATGATTTATAAAAATCACTGTATACCAAGATTATATACTGCCCGTTCCGAAGGAGGGATGGGCCTCCTTCAAATTGATTACATGTACAGATCTGCAGTCGTGGGACTCCACACATATCAACTGACCTCATAAGATCCAAATGTAGTGAAAGTTTTGAAACATGAGGAGAATAAATCTAAGATGACTTCTTTGCTTAATCTAGCAGAAGCATATCAATGTCAAAAAGGAATGGAAATCAAACCAGAAGTAGATAAAAACCAGGTAACAACTGAATGTACCAAAAAACAAAAGAAAGAATATAAGGTGAAGGACCAGATGAAAAGGCAAGAAATGTGGAAAAAACATAAATACAGTTGCAAGTATAGAAAACGTCTGGAAGAGCCTCATGTTGATCACGAACGCAGGGATGGTTAAGGAGAGGTGAATTCAAACCAAGACAGTGAGTTATGTACACGCTGGTTTACAAAGTCCAATGAACATGTGGGAGAAACAAACAAATGTAGGTTTTGTAAAACCAAACTGGAAACAGTCGCACAACTCATTACTGGTTGTGACATACTAATGGCAGAAGGAATGTATACTGAAAGGCATAATAATGTGGCAAGACTGTTGCACTAGGGATTGTGCAAACATTATGGTATCAAAGTGGCTGAAAAACACTGGAATCACCCATTACCAACAGTTCAAAGATAGATGCTAGAAAACCAGATATAGTGGTCCAAGAAAAGAAGACAAAAGTAGCATTGATCATTAAAATTGCCAAACCCAGTGACTATAGTCTCTTGCATACAGAGAGACACAAAGTCATAAAATACCAGGATCTGCAGGCAGAAACGACAGATCATATGGAAGAAAGATACCCAGACAATTCCAATAGTAGTAGGAGCAATTGGTCTTATAAAAAAGAATTTACAATTGTATTTAGATATGTTACTAATCCATCTATCCCCATTTGAATTGCAGAAGGAGTCATTACTGGGCACATTGCGGGTGCTGCGAAGAGCACTACTGGCTGACATCAAACTTTAATCATACTTTGACATAGGAATGGGGTCCATTCCCATCATGGTATTAGAAACTCAAAAGACTTAGAGAAATTAAAAAGAATGCCTAGACTTACAAAACCAGAGAGAGTGAGGCCCTTTTTGCTTCCTGTTAAAAAGTGTGTGAAGGGTCTCAAACTTCACTCCACAGTCCTGCCATCCTGCTCACTTTTCTGCTTCCTTTCACTCTCTGTGGAACCAAATAAGGAGGTTCCTTCTAAGGGGTATTTGTGAAAGACGCTTTAAAGTTGTCTGCAAAGTTACACAAATGCAGCCACACATGGCATCTCATGGTTATGTCTCCTCTGGCTACTCTTGCCACCCCGATTGCCACATTATGTAGAAGGTACATGGACAGATTGGTGATATTGAACATCATCAACAGAGTAACTTGAAGTTGCTTCTCTGATGCTGGCATAAAGGGGTTCTTTAGAGTGGATAATTCTTGTTGAGCGAGATCCCTCTGGAACATTGTCAGATTAGCAGCATAGTTCACAGCTTGGATAGCGAAGGAATCAGAAGCATACTCTCACTTACCTAGTCTTTCCATAGCTAAGGACTCCTCACTTGATGGATGTAGGGATGGATAAACAGATGACAAGTCTTCGGACAACTCTTTCTTGGTGGTTTCCACAATGATGATGATGTCTACCGGGGAGCCTTTGCTCAGAAAGGCTTGTCTTAAGTAGTTTGTCAAGATTTCTTGGGACTGACTCACAGGTGTTAGGTTTCTGACAAAATTTCCTCACTGCCAACTCCACTATCTTGTTAGCTACTGGGATCAGCCAGGATGCAGAAGGAGTCTTTCTATATACCTCAAACAATACTACTTCTTTCTGGGGGGGGGGGGGGGTTATGTTAGCCAAAATCCCCTGTGTCTTTGAAGGAAATATCCATGGCAGAGGATTGTGAGGATTCCTCTCCATCATCCAATCAGTATAAAACGTGATTGACTCAGCTAGTGAGTCTAGATGCTTCCTCTTGCAAGCCTTTTTCTTAGGTGGCTCAAGAGATGAGGCTCCTGAGTCTTCCAATGACTATCTCTGCATTAAGTTTGGGGTCTACGGAACAAATCTGTCCAGATGACTCCTTCAGAGAAGTCAAACCTAAAGAGTGAGGGTCATTCAGTGAAACTGTAGTCTGTGGATCTGACTTGCATGGCAATAAAATAATCCTCCCCAGCACTCAGAAAGCCACTCCAACCACCAGGGGATTGGAAGATACCACACCAGTGGACAAATAAAGTTCTCCAAATGAAGAGCATGAAAGTGATCCAGGGGAATTTTTGGTTCCGACTCTGTATTTGGCATCAAGGAGGGGAATGCAGCTGAAATGTCAAAGGCTGACATACCAGAAAGGAGTAATTCCTTTGCTCTGAGACTTTGACATCAGTCCAATAGAGCTGGGGTCAGATGAGTTGGATCCAAAATTCCTGAAGCAGATGATACATGGATCAATGATTTCTGGACCTCAGGATCCAGTTGACCATATGGATCCAAAGGGACAGGAACCGATAGACAGACCAGTGAGGGGGCCTGAATCAGAGTGAAATGCACAGATCCAACTGGGCTCAGTGCCAGTGGAGTCACAATGTCCCCCATCTTGATCTGGGTTTTAAGACACTTCTGTAACAGGTGATCTTAGAAAACTTCAGCAAATAGCACTTTAACTCTATAAAACAAATGCTACATCTAACTGAACACAAGCAAGAATGATTAGCAAAATTACACCACAGCCAAGAATGGAAGGGTTGAGGAAATAATTTCAAATATCTAACAGAAATAACCAAAAATTTTTACACAAACTATTCCAAAGGTAAACACTGTAACAAAGAAGGACAAAGGCTCACTTATCTGTTGAGGCCATCACTGCAATTTCAAGATGCAGCAAATTAGATCTGAGCTAGTCAGCCAGGAGCAGGACATTTGGACAAAAAAAATTGCCAGATCAGACCTGCGCAGGGATTCAAGGAGCCATATGTCAGATTGGACTGACTAGATGAATAGGATCTGTGTCTTGTGGTATATTTAATTTCTCAAGCTGAACTGCTCAAAAACATTTAATAAAGAATTTATTTATTAAATTGCAAAAGACAGTGGCTATTTATTTATGTATTTATTGATTTAAGCAGAGAGTTAGAATAAGTCTGTGGCATCACCTCTGAAAAAGAGAAATACTGCTCAGATAAACTACCATCAGTTTCTTGGCTTAATCTTATGTAAATATGCTAGCCTGAATCTGTCAGTTGTACTGCCATAAAGCAGCAACGGTTGCAGCACTAGGCTTTTTGAGAAATTCTGGAGTGTGAGTGTGTGTGTGTGTGTGTGTGTGTGTGTGTGTGTGTGTGTGTGTGTGTGTGTGTGTGTATGTGTGTTTGTGTGCTTAACATACCTCTCACCTGTCCAGATTTAGCCTCATAGTTCTGGTTTGTTTGTCATAAAACTTGTGGCTTTCTAGCAAATCACAGAGGACTGACCGCTAAATAATGCCATATATATATATATATATATATATATATATATATATATATATATATATATATATATATATATGTTTCAGACTTCATATCCCTCATAAAAATGCATGCTAACAAATCCTGTTATTCTAGCAAGTTTCTAAGTTAGAAAGAGCAATATTAAAAATCTATCCCTATTTTTGGCCATTGTATCCCCATTAGTTTAGGCTTTGTCCAGCTTTCTTGCACAAAGAATTTCCGAGGTACCATGCCTCTCAATTTTCCAAATTTTCACAGAATGTCCAGATTTTTGCCTCATATTTTTGGCGTATCCATCATAAAATTTGTGGTCTTCTGGCAAATTACTGAGCATTGAAATAACTAAATAATGTCATGCATTTCAGTTTCAGACATAATTTCCTTCAGGAAATTCATGCTAAGAGAAATGTTATTTTAGCAATTTTCTAAGTCTGTAAGGGCAATATTTAAAATGTATCCCTAGTTTTGAGCCTTTGTTCCCCCATTACTTTAGGCTTTGTCCAGATTTGTTGTGCTAAGAGGTTGAGATGTATGGAGGCATGGTGTATGCTAGTCTGAATCTAAAGCAGCAAGGGTTGCAGCACTAGGCTCCCTGTGAAATTCTAGAGTTTGAGTGTGTGTGTGTGTGTGTGTGTGTGTGTGTGTGTGTGTGTGTGTGTGTGTGTGTGTGTGTGTGTCTGTCTGTTTGTGCAGAGCTGGATCCAGCACTAGGTGACATAGGCAGTCACCTAAGGCCCCGTAGCTGGGCGGGAACACTGTCTAGAAGCTTCAACATTAATGTTTCATTTATTAATAAACAAAAAAAAATACTTCTTATCATAGTGGCAGCATCTTCTCCTTTAAGGAGAACCATGTGTGTGCCACCACAGATGTAGACTCATTCCACACTTGCGGACAGAATTTAGAATAGCGGTTGCATTGAGAAAGTAAGAGTGTGTGTGTGTGCGTGTGTGTGTGTGTGTGTGTGTGTGTGTGTGTGTGTGTGTGTGTGTGTGTGTGTGTGTGTGTGTGTGTGTGTGTGTGTGTGTGTGTGTGTGTGTGTGTGTGTGTAATGTAAACTAGCCATTTGTTGCTGTATGAGAGAAAAAGCGTGTGTGTGTTGCTGTGTGAGAGGGTAGGTGTGTGTGCATGTGTTTGTTGCTGTGTGAGAGGTTTGTGTGTGTGTGTATGTGTGTGTGTGTGTGTATGTAATGTGAACTAGCCATTTGTTGCTGTATGAGAGAAAAAGTGTGTATGTGTGTGTGTGTGTGTGTGTGTGTGTGTGTGTGTGTGTGTGTGTATTGCTGTGTGAGAGGGTAGGTGTGTGTGCATGTGTGTGCTGCTGTGTGAGAGGTTAGGTGTGTGTGCATGTGTGTGTTGCTGTGTGAGAGGTTTTGTGTGTGTGTGTGTGTGTGTCTGTGTGTGTGTGTGTGTGTGTGTGTGTGTGTATGTAATGTAAACTAGCCATTTGTTGCTGTTTTAATGATGGAAAAAGTGTGTGTGTGTGTGTGTGTGTGTGTGTGTGTGTGTGTGTGTGTGTGTGTGTGTATTGCTGTGTGAGAGGGTAGGTGTGTGTGCATGTGTGTGCTGCTGTGTGAGAGGTTAGGTGTGTGTGTATGTGTGTGGCGCTGTGTGAGAGGACAGACAAGGTAGGTGTGTGTGTGTGTGTGTGTGTGTGTGTGTGTGTGTGTGTGTGTGTGTGAGTGTATGTGTGTGTGTGTCTGTGTGTGTTTCACATTCTCAACGGTTCAGATTTAGCCTCATATTTTGGTTTGTTTCTCATAAAATGTGTGGTTTTCTGGCAAATCACAGAGGACCAAATTCACTAAATAATGAACTATATGAGTTTCAGACTTCATATCCTTCAGAAAATGCACGCTAACTCAAATCTTGTTATTCTAACAACTTTCTAAGTTAGAAAGAGCAATATTAAAAATCTATCCTTATTTTTGGGATATTGTATCCCCATTATTTTAGGCTTTGTCCAGATTTCTTGGACAAAGAGTTTGAGCAGTACCATGCCCCTCAATTTTCCAGATTTTCACAGAATGTGCAGATTTTTGCCTCATATTTTTGGCCTATCCATCATAATGTTTGTGGTCTTCTGACAAATTACTGAGGATTGAAATAACTAAATAATGTCATCCACTTCAGTTTCAGACATCATTTCCTTCAGAAAATGCATGCTATGACAACTGTTGTTGTAGCAACTTTCTAAGTCTATAAAGGCAATATTTAAAATCTGTCCCTAACTTTGGGACTTTGTTCCCCCATTATTTTACACTTTTTCCAGATTTTCTGTGCTAAGAGGTTGAGAGGTATGGAGGCATGGTGTTTAATGCCCTATTTTTTTTTTTTTGGGTGGGGGGGCAGGTTAGTCAATTAACTTGATCAGGCTTGACCCTGTCACTTGGATACAGGAGACAAGAGCCTAAATCCTGAACAACAACTACCAGACTGCTGACGGAATTATGAGTTTGAGTTTCAGTATATTTTCTCGGAATTCTGAGTTTCAGTGCATTTTCAAGGCATTATGAGTGTCAGTGTGCATTTTCATGGAACTGTGAGTTTCAAGGGAAGAGAAAAAGAAGTTATGTCGTACCATAACGTTCCATCTGTGTTGCTGATCTTCATTCATTCATCACTGATGGTGATGTTGTTCCATCCTTGGAACCGAGTCAGCCTTATACCAAGCTCACACCTGCCAAAAAACTCTCAAGCTAAGCTTTTACCCATACTACCCTTCTCCCTGTTACCTCAGATTGAGTTTGCCTGTTATTAGTAAAGCAAAGGCAGTTTCTTTGCAAGCTCCCTAACTCAGCATTTGGATCCATAATATCCCCCAGGAGCCTTAGGAGGGGAATGAGGGTGGGACGTGATGAATGAATGAAGATCAGCAACACAGATGCAACGTTATGGTAAGACATAACTTTGTTATCTGATGTTGCTAATCTATCTTCATTCATTCATCACTGATGGGTCAGAGTCCCCAGCTACCTTGTGTCACTTGGTTGGCCCTTATGGAAGAATATTCCTGAGCACCATTGAGCTAAAAGAAGCTCTTCCCCTGGAGACCAAATCCAATTTGTAATGAGTTATAAAAGTATGCAGGTTAGCCCACGTTGCAGCTGCACAGATATCATCTAAGGAAGCTCACGAATGGAACGCTACAGAAGTAGCCATAGATCTACTGGAGTGAGCTTTGATTTTCTGTGGTGCAGATTTTTTCTCATGATGATATATGAAGAGTATGCAATCTCTGAGCCATTTAGATAGGTTACCTTAGAAACTGACTTTCCCATTTTAGGACCACAAAAATAAATAAATAGCTGATCAGGTTTGTGCACTGTTTCTGTCCTATCCATATATAATCTCAGCTGTCTGTCTATGTCTAATGAATGCAGACAGTACTCTCCTTTATTTGAAAAGTCGGGAAAAAAAACTGGAAGGTCAATAGTCTGATTAATGGAGAAATCTGAAATTAATTTGGGGAGAAAGGAAGGGTTTGTCCGGAGTGATACTCTGTCCATGTGGAAGATCAACTAGGGGTGTTTTATGCATAGACCGTGGAGCTCAGAAATTCATCCAGCTGATGTGATGGCCACCAGAAAAAGAGACTTCCAGGATAAGAACTTGATGTCACAAGTTGCTGCAGGTTCAAAGGGAGATTGTGTCAAAGATTGTAGAACTAATGTGAGGTTCCATGGTTTTAAAGTTTGTTTGATTGGAGGTCTAATGTGAGAGACTCCTTTTAGAAAGGTTTTACATAGACAATATGAGATCAAAGGATTCCTAAAACCATTATGGAAATTTGAAATAGCAGCTAGGTAGACTCATATAGTATTAGCTGCAGCACCGTCTTCAAAGAAATTTGACAAATAATCTAGTACTGCAGCAACAGGGGCTGAGTATGAATCTAGTTTTCTCTGCTTAGACCAAATTGAAAATTTCTTCCATTTGCCAAGATAAAGTTTCCTAGTGGATTCTTTGTGGGAGGCCAGAATAATATCACGTACTGGGGAGGAAACATAGTTCTGCCTGGCGATCAGTGAAAGTGGAGAAATCAAGCTGTCAGCTTGAGACTGGTTAAGATCAGGTGACTCAACCCGCAGGGTCAGAAATCATGTCTGGAGTTGGATCCAGAATCCACGGTCGGCATAGTAGGTGAGGCCGGAGAAAGGGGAACCATACTTGTCAAGGCCAGTAAGGCGCTACTTGGATCACTTTGCTTTTCAACCGAAGAGCCTTCGGGAATCAGAGGATGGGAGGGTAAGCATATAGAAGTCCCGTGGGCCAATCATGGGTAAAAGCATCCCTCGGGAACTCCCCCTGTGGGGAATTAGGGCAAAGTAGTTGCTACATTTGTGGTTTGATGGGGAGGCGAATAGGTCGCAACAAGGCTGGCCCCAACGGTTGAAAATTTTTGTTGCAATGGACGGACTGAAGACCACTTGTGAGGCAGTAAAATACATCTGCTCAGCTTGTCTGCAATCATGGGTACCAGTGGCAAGCTTGGTGGCGTGGCACTAGGTACCAAAGAGGGTGAGGCAATTTGTAACTTGGGTATAGATGGTGCTGTAGACATTATTGGTGACAAAACAGGCACCGACGACATAAAGACAATTGACGGAACCGAGGTCGGCGTTGTAGAGACTGGCTTTGGCTCTGATGACACTTTAGGCATTTTTGGTTTAGGTGGCTTGTCCAAATCACCAGAAAGCGAGGAAGGCACAGAATGTTGCCTTTTCTTTTCTTTCTTAGGAGGGGGAGAGCCCTCTGATGCAAAAAGAGCCTCTGAAAAGAGCGTCTTACGGAGGCCCAGAAGAATTAACATGTTTTTGTGTTCATTCAGAGTACGGGCACTAAACCCCTTGCAAAAAAAAAACAGAGTTGCACCGAGAGATGAGGCACCCACAAACAATACACACAATCATCATGAGAGTCACTGTTTGGCATTTTCCTACTACATTTTAGGCATTGCTTAAAGCCTGACGTTCCTTTCTTTTCAGACATATTCAACACACACACAACAAACACCCAAAGAGGAGGCTAGAAGGGTGATTATATAGTTTATTTATTTATTTATTTTTTTTAAGGTAAATGAAAGGAAGAAGAAATACCAGCAATGGTATTTAAGAATTACTACAAAGTGCAGGGAGAAAGGCTGTACTCGGCAAACGAGATCTGAGGTAACAGGGAGAAGGGCACTATGTGTAAAAGCTTAGCTCAAGAGTTTTTTGGCTGGCGAGAGCTTGGCATAAGGCTGACTTGGTTCCGAGGATGGAACGGAACGGACATCCCCATCTGTGATGAATGAATGAAGATTAACAACATCAGATGCTTACTGTTGCTCATACTAAGTTTGTTTTCAATGTGCAGCTAACTATTTTGTTTAGCAAATGGCAGTCACTGTTTGTGTTGTAGAATTTGAAAGCAGTGTTAGTAGCATAATTACCTTTGGTGCAGAAACCTGTGAATTATACTCCCACACCATGCAGATGGAGTGCTGATATTGCAGTGCCCTTTTGACTGCTGATTATTTGATGCATTTTTAAGGCGGGTAGGGGTTCTTTATTCCTGAGTGTGTCCTCATTTGTATGAGATGCCTAGTAACCATGAATTTGTTGTTGGTTTAGCAGTCATTCCCTGTTGCAATATTACCAGCTTACAAATTTTTTTTAATATAACATAGGCAATTAATTCTTCAAATGCAGCAGAAACTGAATTTGTAGATGAAACACTGAAATGTAAAGTTGTTTGCCAGTAACAACCTCTTCATAGGTTACATATCTTTTTAATGTGAAATTATTCAGATGAAGGGCAGAAAAGTTTACTTCTCATGTTAAGTCTGTTTTCATTGTCAGACTGTATTGCTTGTTTAGAAATAGCTATTAGTGTTTGTGCTATTTTATTTCAATGTTTGTAATCATCAAAGTAAATTAGAAAACAGTGCACACACTGACAGGTTTGAAATGTGTTCATGGTAAAGGGAGAGAAATAGCTAGGTAATGGAACACTGGAGTGGCTGGGATGGGACTGCTTCTGGGGGGACAGGAGGGGCTGCTCTGGGGGCCCCCAATCTATCATCCTGCTTAGGGCTCCAACTGACCATGATCCGGCTCTGTCTGTGTTTGTGAGTGTGTGTGTGTGTGTGTGTGTGTGTGTGTGTGTGTGTGTGTGTGTGTGTGTGTGTGTGTGTGTGTGTCTGTGTGTGTGTGTGTGTGTATGTGTCTGCACGCTCCTGCGCTCGCGTGTGTGCATGTGAGTGTGTGTCTGTGAGTGTGAGTGTGTGTGTGTCTGTGAGTGTGTGCATGCATGTGAATGCAGTAGTCTAGTTGAATTACAGTTGCTGTGGGTAATCTAGCACTGTAAATGACCAAGTTTAGAGCGAGGTTTGAAGTTTGAGGAGGGTCTGGAAAGCCAGAGCCTATAACTCTGCTGTGCAGAGTGCTGCTGGTGGGGATAATATTCTTTAGTAACTAGAGTCAGGTTTATATAATGGGGGGAGGGTCAAGGACTGGTTACTTCTGAATTACTGCTTCATAAAGGCCATGTGAGTTATTTATTTATTTATTTATTTAACATTTGTTTACCAGGAAAGTCCAACTGGGACAGACCCCATTTTCCACAGAGGCCTGTGAAGAAACGCTATTGACACATGTCTTGTCTTGGGAATGTGGGAAGAAACCAGAGCACCTGAAGGAAACCCACACGAATGCAGGAAGTATATGCAGACCCCACACAGAAGGCACCACAGCTGAGAATTGAACCAGAGAACCTCTTGCTGTGAGTTAACCTGTGAGTTTTGAAGTTTTTTTTAACAATTTCAATGAAATGTAAACTGCTGGCTCTTTTTCATCAATTTGTGTGTTTTGTTGAACATTCTCCAATGGACTGAGTGAACTCACAGAATAGAGGGCAAGTACATTTCTCTTCACATTCAGAGTTGTGCAATCTCAAATTTAAAATATTTAGAGATGCAGGGTGTGGGGAGAACTTTTAGTTATGTACTTACCATAACTTTAGATGTTTGGGATCCATCTTGCCTACATTCAGTACTGATGGGCTCGGAGCCGATCCCTCGGCTCCGACTCGGCATGCCATGCTATAGAGCGAGGCCTCTTATTGGCTGAGCTATTTCTTATCCCAGGATGCACCACCACTAATCCCCCAGATCTTGTTTGTCCGCATTCATGCACACGTACACAACTTGTTTATATAACATTGCCAGATGTTTCAAGATGAAACAACAGGATTCGGACCTTCTGATATCCTCTGATCTCCAAGGAAGGGGGAAGGAGGGTGGGTTATTGGGAATGTAGGCGAGATGGATCCCAAACATCTAAAGTTATGGTAAGTACATAACTAAAAGATGTTATGTGATCCTATCTCGCCTACATTCAGTACTGATGGGACAGCGTCCCTAGCACCTAAATCCTGGGTGGCTCACTGGAAAACACTCCTGAGCACTGTGGAACCAAATGAAGATCGTCCTCTAGATGCCACATCCAATTTGTAGTGGGAAATGAAAGCGTGCGGTGAAGACCATGTAGCTGCAGCACAAATGTCACTAATGGCAAGCTTAGAATGGAATGCTATTGAAGTAGCCATAGCTCTTGTAGAATGAGCTTTGACAGAGGTGGTAAGCTCTTTATTAGAAGAAGAATAAGCTTGAGTAATACAGTCCCTGATCCATTTGGCAATAGTGACCTTTGTGACGGCTTTGCCCAATTTATTGTCCGAAAAGGATACAAACAACTGATCTGTTTTCCTTGTTTGTTTGGTCCTATCCAAATAAAAACGCAATTGCCTGTGGACATCTAATGTGTGGAATATGAATTCCGCTTTGTTAGAATACTTCGGAAAGAAGACTGGAAGTTCTAATGACTGTTGTAGGCAGAAACTGGAACAAACTTTAGGGACAAAGGATGGATTTGGCCTGAGAGATACTCTATCTTTGTGAAAAACCAAGTACGGAGGTTTTACAGACAAAGCTTGAAGCTCTGAAACCCTTCTGGCAGAAGTAATCGCCACCAGAAAGGCAGTTTTCCACGATAGAAATTTTAAATCACATGTTGCTGCCGGTTCGAAGCGGGAGGAAGTTAAGGCGTAACACCACATCGAGATCCCATGGAGGAGCAGGATGAGAAATCGGAGGTCTTAAAAGCGCAGCACCTTTCAAGAAGGTCTTACACAATCTGTTGCTCATTAAAGGTGGGTTTATAGATTTGTGAAAATTGGAAATAGCTGCCAATTGAACCTTGATGGTAGAGACTGAAGAGCCTTGATTGAAAAGGGAAGTTAGAAATTTCAGTACTTCTGATACGGGAATAGTGATGGGATCCAGACCCCGGAGTTGAGCCCAAATAGCAAATCTTTTCCATTTGCTAGAATATAATTTCTTTGTAGCAGACTTGTGGGCCGAGGATAAAATGTGTACAACTTCCAGATCCAAGGTATGATTCCTGACTATAGTCGGAAGAGGAGGAGCCAAGCCATCAATTTTAAGGTGTGTAGGGACTGGTGGAATAGTCCCGACTGATGAACCAATAGGTCTGGGATCTGATCCAGGAACCATGGACCTTCCAGTGCATATTTCCGAAGATAGGGGAACCATACTTGACGAGGCCAGTAAGGAACAACTAAGATCATTTTGCTCCCCAAGAGAGACGCCTTTTGGATTACCCTGGGAAGGAGAGGAACTGGAGGAAAAGCATAAAGCAAGCCGGTGGGCCACGGACGGGCTAGTGCATCCATAGGGCTCTTCCCCGGAGCTGGGGTGAGGGAGAAGAACTTTTTGCACTTCGCATTCAGCGGAGTCGTGAAGAGGTCGCAACACGGAACTCCCCATTTGCTGAAAATCTGATTTGCAACTGTAATGTTCAGAGACCACTCGTGTGGAGAGAGGATAGTTCTGCTCAGTCTGTCGGCTATCACATTGGACTTGCCCGGGATATGAGTCGCCACTAGAAAGCGTTTGGTCGACACTGCCCATTCCCAAACTCTCATGGCCTCTCTGCAAAGGGGATAGGATCTGGTCCCTCCCTGTTTGTTCAGGTACCAGACCACTGACATATTGTCGAAGTGAACGGCAATTACGTCCTGAGGGAGGTAATCGTGAAGGGCTTGAAGGGACAGAAGCACCGCCCTCATTTCTAGGATGTTGATATGAAGTAGGCCATCTGGGAGGCGTCCGTGGTCAAAGTGGCCACAGGAGGAGGTGGAACAAAGGGTCGTCCCTGATCCAGATTGGAGGGCACCAGCCACCAGCGAAGGTCCCGTTTGCAGGTTTCTGTGATCCATATGAGGTGACTGAGAGGGAGTTCCTGAAAGGACCACTGAGTTGAAAGAAGCCACTGGAGAATTCTCATGTGTAACCTTGCTAGGGGAACTAGAAGAACCGTGGCGGACATGGATCCCAATAGCTGCAGGACCATTCTGGCTGGGGCTTTGGATCTGGGAAGTAAGGCTCGAACTTGAGCCTGTATGGTTTGTATCCTGTCTGTAGGTAGATAGACCCACATTCGGTTTGAGTCTATCTCTACTCCGATTAATCTTATGCGTTGAGATGGCAGCAACACAGACTTTGGCCAATTGAAGGTGATTCCAAGGGAATTGCCCAGTGATATCGTGGCTTGTAGGCTCCGCAATAGTAGATGCTTGGAGGTGGCAGTTAGGAGCCAGTCGTCTAGATATGGAAACACCTGGAATCCTAGACTTCTCAGGTGAGCAGTCACGACCACCAAACATTTGGTGAACACCCTGGGGGCTGTGGTGAGACCAAAGGGCAGTGCGCGTTACTGAAAATGACTGCCTCCTAGGGTGAAGTGCAGATGTCTCCTGGACGCTTGATGTACCATGATATGGTAATAAGCGTCCTTGAGATCTATGGAGCACATCCAAACACCTTTCTTCAGCAGTGGGAGAATGGATTGTAGGGTGACCATTCGAACTTGGACTTTTTGACTGAGCGGATTAGAATGCTGAGATCCAAAATGGGCCTCAAGTCCCCGGTCTTTTTTGGCACCAAAAAGAATCTTGAGTAAGTCCGTAATCCGATCTGGTCTGTGGGGACCGGTTGGATGACTCCTTTTTGCAGCAGCTTTGAAACTTCTGAGGCTGCAGTTTCCCATTGACTGGGTGGCGGGTCCGGGATTTTTTTGGACTAAGGTGGAGAGTGAGAAAAAGGGATGGCGTAACCTCCGGTGATAATTCGAAGCACCCATCGGTCCTGAGTGATACCTTCCCAGGCTTTTAGGTGCCTCGAAAAATGACCCCCGACTGGCTCTGGAGCTGCACAGTCGGGCAATCCCTCAGGGACTGTGAAAGGCTGAAGAGCCACAAAAGGACTCACGGTCTCCAGTGTTGCGAGGGCCTCTGCCGCCTCTGGGGCGGCGTCTTCCAGAAGAATTTCCCCCTCCCCTGCCTCTAGAAGGGGGATCGTCCTGCTGTGAGGGGTAAGACTTCTGAGATCTACGGAACCACATTTTCCCTCCTCTTTTAGCCTTGGGGTAAGGCCAAAAGGGAGTGGAAAATCGTGCCACTACGGCAGTCAAAGTCTTACCTTCTTACTCGCAGCGGGTCAGTGTGTCCTTTACCTTGGGTCAAAACAAAGAGGACCCATCAAAGGGGGCGTCGGCAAAGGAAGACTTAAAGGCCTCCGCAAAATGACACAGGCGGAGACAGGCTTGTCTCCGTAGAGCAATGCCTGTACCCGCCGCTCTACTCGCCCCTTCGGCCGCATAAGAAATGAGCCTCATGGACGAGTTTGATATGGACGACAGCGTAGCCAGCTGAGAGCCAACCGTCTGGGCCAGCTGCTCAGGCAGGTTACCCAAGAGGGTATCTGAAAGTTCTTTAATCAGATCCCGCTGAAATCTGGTAAAGTGCGTGAGATAGTTCAGGGACCTTAACGTAAAGGCCGCTGAACTTAGGGTGCGCTTACCGTACCGATCCATGCTCCTAGACTCCTTATTAGGAGGATGGACGGACGTCAAAGCCTCTGCTACATCTTGCTGGGTAGCAGATGCCACCACCAAAGCATCTACAGCCACACCTTTCGTCAGAAACTCTTTTTCCGGGGGTGCTGACAGGAACTTATTAGGATGAGCAGGCACCGGTTCCACAGAGTCTGGGTGTTCCCACGCCCTTCGACAGATCAAATCCAGGAGCTCGTCGAAGGGCGGAGACACCCAGGAGGCGGAGGGCTGAGCCCCGAAGGCCTTAAGGAACACCGACTCATCAGCAGAAAGGGGTTTGGATTGCCAGCCGCCTCGTTGTTTAAGGGCTTCCAGGATGTCTGCAAAGGAGACATTATCTGAGGACGACTTAGGGGACCCCTCTGCATCATCGAGATCAGTGTCTGATGTAAGAGACTCATCAGGGGAGTCAACGTGCTTCCTCTTGCACGATCTTTTCCTGGGGGGTTCCTCCAAAGAAGCTTCAGAGGGACCTCCAGGAGGGGGGGGGGCCCCAGTGGGGGTAACCTCAGGCCCCGGGGCTCCGCTGTCTAAGGACAGGGGGACTGCCAAAGACCCAGTCTCAGTATGCAGGGAAGGATCTGGGGAGATAGCCAAAGAAGATTTGGCTAACGCACTCCTCATGGCCCTGAAGGCGGGACCACCAGAATCCTGGGAAGGTCCCACCTCCGTGGCCACATTGGTAGACGGCACCCCCGCAGCCGACGCACCAAGAGGAAGGCTTGGGACCGAAAACATCAGTCCCGAAGCGTCCCCCCCGGGGCCGACAGAAGAAGTCCGTGTACCGAACTCCGACTCAAGAGCCGGAGTTGGAGTAAGGGTCGGGCCCGACCCGAAAACCTCCATCGGCTCCACCAGCACTGGCTCCAACGGTGACGAGGCTGTTGGAGGAGGAACCATAATAGCAGGGTGGACCATTGGCTCCGAAGCCGAATGGGCTGGAGCCGAAACTAACTTTTGAAACACCGGAGACTGGAAAAGTCTTAGGAGCACCCTGTCGATGTCCAAATCAGACATCTTGGAGGATCTAGATGACACCGATCAGGTCCGAACCGACTTCTCCATCGGCTCCATAGGACTAGGGGACCGGCTCCGAATGGATTTGACCACTATCGGTTCCGAGGGAGATCTCAAAACAATTTCCCTCGGTGCCGAGGAGGGCTTCGGCGCCGAAGGGGAAGAGTCTGAGCCGGCAACCCTCATCGGCTCCAAAATCAGTGGAGCCGATGAAGGTGACCCACCTCTCGTTGCCCCAGTCCTCGGCTCCGAAACCAGAGGGGTCGAGACTGGAGGCATCGAGGCAGAACGTTCCGCCCTCGGCTCTGAAGTCCGTGGAGCCGATGGAGAAGCCTGCCTAGGTTTTTTGGCAGTCGGTTCCGACAGACTGGTCGGAGCCGACGCTTTTTTCTTCTTCGTAGGAGAGGAAGAAGAAGATAAGGCCTCCTCGAAGGAGGGCTTAATCAGACCTTTTAATATTAATTTATTCTTCCTCTCCTGGAGAACTCTAGCAGAAAAGGAGTGACACACGCTACAGGACTCCTGTAGGTGCTTGGCGCCTAAACAATAAACGCACGAGGAGTGGTCGTCCGTTATGGACATTTTGTAACCACACCTCGCGCACTTTTTAAACCCAGAGGGTCTATGTTCCTTAGACATGCTGACTAACACTAAGAAACAAGATTTTACCACAAAGAAAGTGAAAACTAAGTAAGTTTTTTTTTTTTTTTAGAGACAAAACACAATGTCAGAAAACAATACACAATTTAGTACCACAATCACTGAAAATGAGGGTCAAGACCCTCTAACTTAAGCAGGTACTTGACCTCCTGGAAACACAAAAACGCTAGATAGGAATAGGGGAAGGCCCCTCTAACTTAAACGGGAAACCTTCCCTTAACAAAAAACACAATTTTCTCAACAAATTTTTCCAAACACACTCGTACAACAACAATAGCTGTTAAAACAGCTTTTGGGTTCAAAATAGCAAAATTCCTGACAGGAAACTTTGAATAAAACAGTACTTAGCCCAGCCAAGTTTGAGACCATGTCCTAGCTTGTATGCGGCAAACGAGATCTGGGGGATTAGTGGTGGTGCATCCTGGGATAAGAAATAGCTCAGCCAATAAGAGGCCTCGCTCTATAGCATAGCGTGCCGAGTCGGAGCCGTGGGATCGGCTCCGAGCCCATCAGTACTGAATGTAGGCGAGATAGGATCACATAACATCATGGAGTTTGCCGCTTACAAAGATTCTTCTTTCTATGGCTTTTCACTGCAGTCAAATAATTTGCTATGTCAACTTAATTACTTTTTGAATGAAGAAGTGAATCAGAAACAAAAACAAAGTTGTAACAATAAAGATGGTATAAAGGTTAAGGTCAAATAGAAACTGAGTTGTTATCAGTTACTGAAGACTGACATGGAGAAGGTAATTATAGTACCAAAACTCCAAAGAAACTGATATTGCCTAAATCAAGGAATAAAAAAAATAACACAAAATTTGATTGCAAACGACAAAGATTACTAAAATGCAGCAATGGGTAAGCAAGGAGGAGAAGAGAAAAAAAGCACAGATGGTGAATGAATAATTGTAAAGCACTGGTATGGAATGCATTCTGTTCAACATTTACAAATGCTGAAAAAGGGAAGGTATTACATTCAAATGCCACACGTGCACACAAATGTGTGTGTGTGTGTGTGTGTGTGTGTGTGTGTGTGTGTGTGTGTGTGTGTCTGTGCAGTGGTGAATGGACTCAGTACTAATCCCTTCAAAGAAGGATGTTTCTGAATTAATTCTTACAGCTAAAAGAGGAGAACAACATTGCCTGATCAGCTTCACCCCAGTTTCTTAAAGAACCACAGGAAAAAAACACTAGCACCACATATTACCTTATTTAACTCTGCATTTTTCTAAATCCATTTGACATATTTCAGCCATAGACCATTTGCTTTAGAAAGAATATTTTAACTGCGCATTACAACTGAAGTTGCATCTCAGTTACAGAGGTAGTAGCATATTTATTACAAAAGTAATGTATTTAAGGAATGTAAATTGCAATCGGTAACAGAATCGGTCTGACGACAAGAATCACTGCTGCATTACTTATTACTTTGCAAAAAAAGAAAAAGAACGGGATTTTCATCTTTCAATGCCCTGGTTAACAGCTGTTGCATGCACAAACTATTTACATGCTGACAGAAAAATCTGGTTAAGTGACAGGCTGCATCCAAATGAAACTGCAGCATTAAGTACTTGTACAAGAAAAAAGAAGTTACGTCTTACCATAACATTCCATCTGTGTTGTTCATCTTCTTTCATTCATCACTGATGGGAGTTGGCCTATTACCAAGCTTACGCCAGCCAAAACAACTCTCGAGCTAAGTCTGTACCCAGAATGCCCTTCTCCCTGTTACCTCAGGTCGAGTTTTCTAAGAAAGGAAGTAAAGCCGAGGCCACTTTTACGCAAGTACCCTAGTGCATCACTTAGACCCAAAGCATTCCCCATGAGCCTTTGGAGGGGGGAAGGAGGGTGGGAAGTGATGAATGAAAGAAGGTGAACAACACAGATGGAACGTTATGGTAAGACATAACTTCTTTATCTGATGTTGTTAATCTTCTTTCCATTCATCACTGATGGGACAGAATCCCAAGCTACCTTGAGGTCCATGGGTGGCCCTTATGGAAGAACATTCCTGAGTACTATTGAGCTGAAGGCAGCTCTCCCCCTGGAGGCCAGGTCCAATTTGTAATGATTGATAAAGGTATGAGGCTTAGCCCAAGTAGCTGCTGCACAGATGTCATCCATGGATGCCCTGGAATGGAATGCTATAGAAGCTGCCATAGCTCTAGTGGAGTGGGCTTTAACTTTTGGCATGGATTCATTATGGAGGGAATAGGTGACACGTATGCAGTCCTTTGCCATCTTGATAATGTAACCTTGGAAACAGCTTCTTCCATTTTGGGTCCCAAAATGGAGATGAATTTACATTAAGTTATTTTACATTAAGAGGGTTCGTGGTCTGCACTCTTGTGGGAGGAGAGGCTGGACTCTGCCCTTCTGAGCTGGGAATTTCTGGTTAAAGGCTTATAGTGCATGCATATCTGAACTGCTTCTTACTGAAGTTGGTGCGCCTTGTTTGCTGTGGCATAGACTGGATTCGGGCCTGCTGGATCTAGCTTTGTTTGTGTAACTTGAGCACTAATCCAGGCATTCTCTAAAGTATTCAATTGTATTTATTACTGCTTGGTAGTAACTTGATTAAAGTGTAGCTATCATTCTAAGTCTTTTGGATTAAGCACTTGGGCTTCGGACCAGTTGTTTTACATTAGGAAGGTTTGTGGCATGCACTGTGGTGGCAGGACAGGTAGCTTTCATCCTTCTAAGTTGGGAACTGCTGATTGAGAGCCCAGTGTCTGTTATTCTTAAAGTGTATTAGTTCTGGTTTAAGCACTTGGGCTTCAGGCCAGTTATTTTACATTAAGAAGGTTCGTGGTCTGCACTCTTGTGGGAGAAGAGGCTGGACTCTGCCCTTCTGAGCTGGGAATTTCTGGTTAAAGGTTTATAGTGCCTGAATATTTTAACTGTATCTTACTGAAATTGGTACACCTTGTTTGCTGTAGCATAGACTAGATCCAGGCCTGCTGAATCTAGCTTTGTTTATATGCTTGTTGTTTGTTTGCTTGTTATTTCCCTGGAACACTAATTCCACCTAATACGCTGCTCAGCTTCTGTGGATCACTAGTGATATCTGCATTGCTTACTGTACTTATTTCCTTGTTTCACTTGAAAGAAAGTTACTGTTTGTCGTTTTTGCATTTAAGTTACCTGTAACACATTGCACTTAAGTTACCTGGCACTTGCTCACTAAAGCAATTATATAAGTCAGCACTAAAAATTATAAGCACTACACCCTCACTCCCCACTGGCCCTTGTTTTCAATTATAAAGGAATTCCCAATATTTTTCTAGCATGTCCAAAGGTCAGTTGTCAATCTCCTCTCCGGTCCAGCTGGTGAATCTGGGAATCTTGAGGCAATGTTATAACTGCCTCATGTACACAGACAACCCTCTCCTCCTCCCAACACATTCCAACACATGTGAGAGATGCAACCTTATAGCCAAACTGGAGGCTAAGCTCTCTCAACTCAGTACTGGCATAACCAGTCAGGAGGAGAAGGAAACCACACTAACTACAATTCCAGTCTCACATAGACCTACCACGACAGCAAACCAAACACATAATCACACAAAAACATACTCGGGGGCTCTAAATAAAGATCTGCCTAAGCAGCAGAGACCTCCAAAGCAGACACCCAAGCAACTGCTACCCCAAAACAAAACACGTGCAACACATATCTCACAAAGCCAGTGTGCTGAACAGTCACAGCCCTTAAGACTAAACAACACACCTGATACACTTGTAATAGGTGACTCTATCGTCAGGCACACTGACATCCCGCTCACCAGGCTGAACAAGGAGAGGGTCACGGTGAGCAGCCTGTCGGCCGCCAGGATCCGCCACATAACACAAGCACTCAGGTCACTCCAAGGCAAGTACAAATATGACTCAGTCATTGTCCATGCTGGTGTGAATGACCTGAGACGTACCTCCCTGGACTACATGAAAAGAGACATAGAGGAGCTCTCTGAGCATGTAGCCCAGGCCGGTATGACCCTTACCTTGAGTAGCATCTTACCCTCACCAAGAATGATGCCACAATATGAAGACAAGATGATCAATTTCAACAATTGGCTTAAGTACTGGTGTCATTCAAAGGGGATCCAATGCCTGTCAGCTTGGGATGATATGCTCGACAAGCCACGATGCTTTGCTAGGGACGGCTTGCACCTGTCACCCCTGGGCTTTCGGATATTGGCAAAGGCTCTTGCTACCCCCATAGTGCCTTTTTTAGGCAAGGCTCAAAAGACAAACCCACCTCCATAGGTATCACAAGGGATAAGAAACTAAGAGTAATGCTACTCAATGCCAGAAGTCTAAACCTCAAGATGCACCCACTCAAAACTCTCCTTAGCATGGAGAACATTGATATCTGTGCAGTAAAAGAAACCTGGTTCAGGGCTCCCAAGAGCACCCCAGCACTACCAGGTTATACCTCATACCATGCTTTTCAGCCCCAAAACTTGGACCGAACCACAAAAGGAGGGGGAGTATTGATATTCATCAAAGATACTCACACCTCCAGGTTGGTGGCAAAGCATGAAGCATCAGAGACTATCCTTGTGCAACTAACAGTGGGTAAAACTGCCTTCCAGTTTATAGCCTGATACAGACCACCCTCCTAAACCCAAGAACCCCACTTGGCCTTCCTGAGAAAACTGGAAAATATGAAGGTCTCTCCAAACTCCATTATATTGGGCGACTTCAACTACCCAAACATAGACTGGGAGCATTACTCTAGCTCCAACACCCTAGCCCAAAGGTTCCTAGAATTTATAAACTCAAATGCTATGGAACAACTTATTACCACTCCCACAAGAGGGGAAAACATACTGGACCTGATCATAACCAACATGGGGAATCTATGCTCCAGACCAGAAGTGTATCCCTCACTAGTAAGATCAGACCATAAACTAATCTCACTGGATATTCACATCCCGACCCCACCCCCTGCCGAGAAAACCACAGTGAAAAACTTCTCTAAAGCAAATTTCACACTCCTCAAAACCGAGGTGGAATCCTTCAAAGCCCCCGGGCCTGTGGAAAATATGGCCCAGACCGCAGAATCCTTTATAAATGCATTCTATGAACATCTTCAGGAATGCATGGATCATGCGATCCCAAATAAAACCAAGACCCAATCCTCCAAAGGCAGACATCCTGTCTGGTGGACCCCAGCCATAAACAAACTATACAATAGAAGGAGGAAGCTACTAAATGATAGAGCAAAATCCCAAAAAGGGAAGGCATCTCTGATCAGTATTAGCAAAAAACTACGGGCACTCATAAAATTGTCTAAGGCCAGCTTCGAGACAAAAATTGCACAGGACACTAAGGATAATCACAAGGCTTTCTTTAGTTATGTTAGGAACCTGGGTGGTAATTCCCAGATATGCTCAGAATTAGTCCAAAATGACAAAAAAATACACCAAACCTACAGACATTGCCAACATCCTAGCTGACAGGTTCAGTGCAAACCCCCCCCCCTCCCCACTGAAAGGGTAAATATCTATCCCAGCAGAGTGCTGCCCCCCTGACATTTCAGATGGTCAGGTAAGAGCCGCCCTCTCCAAAGCAAAAAACATAGCATCAATGGGACCAGACGGTGTCCCGGGCTGCATCCTACATGAACTCCAAGAAGGGCTAAACCCAAACATAAAACTACTGTTCAGTCTCAGCCTTACTACAGGATATGTGCCCAAAGAGTGGCATACAGCAACAGTGGTCCCTCTCCATAAAGGTGGTGCCTCAATGGATCCTGGAAACTATCGCCCCATAAGCCTGACTAGCTTGGTCTGCAAAGCTATGGAAAGGATCATCATGGACCTCATAAATAAAGATATTGGGGACCTACAGACACTGGATCCTACCCAGTTCGGCTTTGTTAAAGGCAGATCCTGCCTCTTAAACCTGGTCGATTTCTTTGAAACAGTCACCAAGGCCATAGACGAGGGGAAGGTGGTCCACACAGCCTACCTGGACCTTGCAAAAACCTTCGATACAATACCCCACTCGGGCATTATAGATAAGCTCACCAGCTTAAATATAAACCCCTATGTCACTAGATGGATTGCAAACTGGCTCAAGGACAGAACCCACATGGTTAGAATTGCTGGAGCCATGTCAGACTCCAAACCAGTTACAAGTGGTGTCCCACAAGGCTCAGTCCTGGGACCTCTCTTGTTCGGTATATATTTCTCGGAGGTACAGGCCAACACGGAAGGACTGTGGCTGACCAAGTTCGCAGATGACTGCAAACTGGGCACCATAATCGACTCTCCAGCCGACACAAGCATCCTCCAAAAGGGCCTCATAGAAACAGACAACTGGTGCCAGAGCCATGGCCTCAAGCTAAATGCCAAAAAGTGTATAGTCATCCCCTTTGGCAAAAACAAAGTGCCCACAAATTATCAGATAGGTGGTAATCCATTAAGTACAGAAGAAGTAATTAGGGACCTGGGGACCCAAGTTGATAGCAATCTCTCATTTGACAACCACGTGGCCAAAGTGGTTAGAAAAACATTTTATATAGCCCACCTAATCATGAAAGGATTCACATCTAGATCAGGGGAGGTCATCGTGCCTCTTTACTCATCCCTCATCAGGCCCATAATTGTGTACAATGCCCCTTTTGGGATGTACCTTACCAGACACCTGCAGCAACTGGAAAGACCCCAAAAGTATCTCACCAAGAGGATCAAAGGGCTCAAACAGATGCCATATGCTGCCCGGTTAAAGAAACTCCAGCTCTACTCAGTGGCATACCGCCTGTTTAGAGGCGATCTGTGCCTGACGTATAAAGCCATGTCCAACCCGGAATTAATGGACATGCTGCACCTCAGAAAATCCAAATCCCATCGAGCTACGCGCTCGAGAGACTTGAACCTCAGCACTGAAATAAATAGGACATGTTGGAGGGACAGATTCATAACCCAGAGGCTCCATTCACTCTGGAATAAAATCCCAGTCCAGGTTAGGCAGAGTCCCTCATTGACTCTCTTCAAGAGGAATCTTGATGAGTGGATGGGAGATCATAGGTTTACCCCAGGTATCACTTCTGTGTCACTGTTAGACAGAGGCACAGTATACTAACCTCGAAAAAGGGCATAGCAAAATTAATTTAAAATGGGTGGCGAAAGCCAAACACATTCTGGCTAGGCTTATAAATGCCCTAGGGCAGATAGCCTAGTATGAACCTATGAACCTATGAAAAGTTGTTCAGATTTATGGATAGGTTTCGTCCTATGTAAAATCTTAATTGTCTATGTACATCTAAGGTGTGCAGGCAAAACTCTCATCTATTGGCAAAATTCAGAAAAAACACTGGTAGATCAATGGACTAGTTAATAGAGAATTCAGAAACCACTTTGGGAAGAAAAGATGGGTTCGTCCGAAGTGACACTGTCTTTATGAAAAAACAGATAGGGCCTCTTGATACACATTGCCTGTAGCTTCAAAACTTTTCTGAAAGAGGTAATTGTTACCTGGAACAAATATTTCCACGAAAAAAAACTTTAGGTCAAACTTAGCCACAGGTTCAAAGGGCTTTTGAGTCAAAGACTGACTGACTAAAGTGAGGTTCCATGGTTCTACGGGCTGTCTGAGATGAGGCCTGAGATGCGAGGTCCCTTTGAGAAAAGCCTTGATGAGGCATAAAGAGATAAGAGGGGTGCCATCTATACCATTCTGGAAATTGGAAATTGCCACTAGATGCACCCATACTGTAGAGGCAGAGGCTCCGTTATCAAAAAACGTAGCCAAGTATTGAAGCACTGCAGTAACTGGAGCCGAATATAGGCCTAGCATGTTATCCTTGGACCAAATGGAAAACCTTTTCCATTTATCCTGTTATAGTCTTCTGGTAGATGGTTTGTGAGAGGCCAGAATGATGTCTCGAACAGGTGAGGAGAGATTAGCCTGCCTGGTGACTAGCAGAAGTGTAGAAACCAAGCTGTCAGCTTGAGAGTGGACAGGTTTGGGTGACTCATCTCTTGGGGGTGAGTGATCAGATCTGGTAGAGGGTCCAGAATCCATGGCGGGTATACTAGGTGAGGCCGAGGAAAGGGGAACCAAACCTGTTGAGGCTAGAATGGGGCTATGGGGATCACCTTGCATCTCAACTGAAGAGATTTCTTTAGGAATTTTGGGATCAGAGAAATGGGAGGATAGGCACAGAGAAGTCTCATGGGGCAATCGTGGATCAGAGTGTCCCTCGGTGATTCCCTCTCTGGGGGAAGTAGGGCGAAGTAGCTGCTGCACTTGGTGTTTGATGGGGGGGGGTGAAAAGATCACAGCAAGGCTGGCCCTACTGGCTGAAGATTACAGACACCACCTTGGGGTTGAGGAACCACTTGTGGGGCATGAGGATGCATCTGCTCAGTTTGTCCACAGCCACGTTGGAGCTCCCTGGGATATGCATTGCTATCAGAAAGTGGTTGGAAGCTATCGCCCAATGCCAAATTCTCATGGCTTCTCAACATAGGGGTTAGGACTTGGTTCTTCCTTGCTTGTTGATGTACCAGACCACTGACATATTGTCTGACTGAATTGCAATTGTCCCGGAGGGGAAAGCCGAATGAAATGCCTGCAACGCTAACAGCATGGCTCTCAGTTCTGGAACACTGATATGCAGGTGGGCCTCTGAGGTGGACCATGTGCCTTGGACAGTCCTTCCCTGGAAATGGCCCCCCACCCAATCAAGGAAACATCCTTGGTCACAATGGCTGTGGGCTGGGAGGGTTGAAATGGGCGGCTCCAAAGATCTACGTCTGGCCTCATCCACCAAAGCAGGTCCTGCTAGCAGGAGTTGGTTATTCGAATCTTGTAATCCAGGGTATGAAAGCTTGGGGATCACTGACACAGATGGAGCCATTGTAGAATTCATGTATGTAGCTTTGCTAGAGGCACTACTGGAATTGACACAGCCATAGAACCTAGGGCTTGGAGAACTTCTCTTGCAGAGGCTGATGTTTGAGAAAGAATCACTTGGATTTGAAGCCTCAATTGATGGAGTCTGTGATGAGGGAGTGATACCAGACATGACTGAGTATTGAACCCTGCTCCAATGAACTCTATTTGTTGTGTAGGGATAAGATTTGATTTCTCCCAATGTATCGTTATTCCCAACAATTTTTCTAGAGAGAGAGTATGCTGTAGCGCAATTATCAAAAGATGCTTGGTGGGGGCAGTAAGGAGCCAGTCGTCTAGATATGGAAACATCCGGAATTCTTTTAGTCTCAAGTGAGCTGTTACCACTGCCATGCATTTCATGAACACTCTGGGGGCTGTAGAGAGACTGAATGGCAGGGCACGGAATTGATAATGACTGGCTCCTAGCTGGAAGCAAAGCAGACTCCTGGAGCATTTGTCCATCTTGATGTGGTAATACGCATCCCGCAGATCTATAGAGCACATCCAATCACCTTCTCTTAAATAGGGAAGGATGGACTGAACCGTGACCATCCTGAACTTGGTGTGGGTGACAGACTTGTTTAAGTTGCTGAGATCCAAAATGGGTCTCCAGTCCCCTATCTTTTTTGGCACCAAAAAGAATCTCGAGTAAAATCCAGATCCGAGCTGGTCTGGTGGGACTGGTTGGATGACTCTTTTTTGAGACAGCTTTATAATCTCTGAAGCTTCTTCTTCCCTTTTACTGGGTGGAACATCAGAAAGTTTTCTTGGAAATTTTGGGTGACAAGAAAGGGGAATAGGGTAACCTCTGGTGATAATACTCTGCACCCAACGATCGGTGGTGATAGAGTGCCAGGCAGCTTGGTGCAGAGAGAAATTACCCCCAACTTCCTCCAGAGGAAAACAATCGGGCCGCCCCTCAGGAGTGCTGATAAGGCTGTCCAGAGAAGGAGTCCCTGGAGCCTTGGTTGCAAGGAACCCCTCTGCCTCTATAGGGGCATCTTTCAAAATTGTTACCCCCTCTGCCTCTGGGAGTATCATCAGCAAGTGAGGCATGGAAAGGACACGAGATTTCTTATGCCACATTTTCCCACTCCTCTGATTCATGGAGAAGACATGTTGAGGGTTGGAAAACCATAGGCCTATGGCAGACAGGGTTTTTCCATCTTGTTCACACCTGGCTAGTATGTCCTTCACTTTGGAGCCAAAGAGGGATGAAGCTTCGATGGGAGTATTCAGAAAGTAAGACTTGAAGGGGTCCATGAGGTCACAGATGCACATTGAGGCATGATGCCTCACAGCAATGCCCGAACCCGCTGCTCTAGCTGCCCCCTCAGTCTCATGTGAAAGCAACCTCATGGATGAGTTGGATATTAATTCCAGGGTTGCTATCTGCAAGGCCACTTTGTCCCTGACCTAGTCAGACAACTGTCCTGCGAGTGTCTCAGAGAGTTCAGAGATCAAGTCCCTCTGGAGCCTCATAAAATGTGCCAAATAATTCAAGGAGCATATAGCAAAGGTCCCTGATGTAAAAAAAACACTTCCCAAGTCTGTGCACTGCCCAGGACTCCCTGCTGGGCCAGTGGACATTGGGACTTTCCTCAGCCAAGTCCTTTTTCATGGCCACCACCACCACCACAGCATCAACTGGTGACCCTTTGGACCAGTGCAGATTCTCCACAGCAGGGGATAGAATTTTGTCTGGTCACTGGGGGATCGCCTCAGTGGAATCAGGTTTCTTCCATGCGTGCTGCACGATGAGCTGGACAAGCTCATCGGCAGGCAGGGTCACTCAAGAGGTAGACGGCTGGGCACGAAAAGCCTGCAGGAATACTGACTCTTCAGATGAAGGGTTGGAGGGCTTCCAGTCACCTTTCTGCTTTAACATCTCCAGGATGTCTGCGAAGGAGACATGATCAGGAGGTGACTGTGAGAATCCTTCACCATCATTGTAATCTGTTTCCTCCGTTAAGGACTCCTCAGGCGAGTCCACGTGTTTCCTCTTGCACATCTTCTTTTGAGGGGGCTCCTCAGTGGGGGTCTCTGAAGAGGACTCAGAAGAGTGGGTCCCCTGAACAGGGGTGTCCTGTGGCTTCTCTGACCAGTGTCCCGGGTGGTGATCTGTGACAGCTGTAGCTCAGGGGGTGAGACCTGAGGTTCCAACATCAAAGGAGTGCTGCCAGAAGCAAGAGCCTTCTCCATTGCGTGAAAGGCATGCCCGCTGAAGAGGGATTGGAGCCCAGAACCAAGAAAGCCAACTTCGAGACAGGGATCACACCCCACTCCGACAGATCCACCCTCACAGGTGGAACCTCAAGCAGGATTGGCATGGATGCAGCCATCGGCACCAAGGAGGGAACTGAGGAGAAAGTTGGCACCATACCCCGAGCCGACACACCTGTCTCCCAATCCCCAGACTGAGGAAGGACCGGTTCTGCGAGAACTGAGGACCAAAGGGACAAATTCAGTGCTGGAATGAGATGCACCATAGGCACCAAGGTGATGGGTTCCAAGAAGGATGATGGAGTAGAAGGCTTCAGAACTGAGATAGTCAAAGGAGAAGTGTAAGATGGAGTCCGTGGATATGGCAACCCAGGTCCGGCAGGTGGATGGGTTTTAGAAAGTGAGGGAATCCCCCTGGCTACCAACAGCTGGTCCACAAGATGCACTACATTGCGTTTTGAAATGCTCCTGGTGGATCTAGTGGATACTCCAGATGGGGAGTCAGGACGTTCGAGAAATGTGCTATATGCTTAGCCCAGAAATGGGTCTACGGAAGGAGAGTATCAGGTCCGTGGTCCAAGGTCTGCCAGCACCAAAGTCTAGAAGTTTCGAGACCAGAAGCAAAGTGGTTAGAGAGCCAAAGTAGCTACAGATGCCGAAGTCGAAATAGGCATAGTAAAATCAATGATCAGTGCTGGAGGCAGGGCATGTGCCAAAACAGGCATTGTTATCGATGATTTTGAGATGGTCAGAGCTGAGGAAGGCAGATCTGAAGAGACAGATTTATGCTCCGACTACAACTTAGGGACCTTAGATTTCCCAGGTTTGCTCTGATCACCTGATGGTGAAGAAGGAACAGAATGGGATCTCTTTTTGTCCTTAGAAGGAAGGGTTGAGACCTTCATCGCAGAAATGGCCTCTGAGAAGGGAGACTTGAGTAACTCCTTCAGAATGAGTTTGTTTTTACGCTCATTAAGAGTGTGCTGGCTGCATCTTTGACAAATATCACATGGAGGCTGCACCAAAAGGTGGGCCACTCCCAAACAGTATACACAGTCATCATGCAAATCACTGTCAGGTAACTTGCCCTTACAAAAAGTACAATGCTTAAAGCCTGAAGTACCCTTTTTATCCGACATCTTGGTAGAAAAAGGACATCACACTAACCGTATAATCCAATAATAATGAAGTCAACTCCATTCAAAAAATCACAAGAATACCACAGAAAATCACAAATGTAAAAACACACTGTATGAAGAGAAGAAAGGGAAACTCCTGAATAAAAATAAAAGCTAACAGCTAAAACAAGAGAAAACAATACCAGCTATGGTATTGGAGAAATACCACAAGGGTAAGGGAAAAGGCCGTACCAACAATGGTACTTAAAGTTTACCAAGAGTAACAATGGGCAGAGTTACACCGAAGAAAAACACTAGCAATACTAAAGATTTAGTAAAATATAAAGATATCCAAAAACTTTTACACAAATATCAAAAAAGATTTCACTTAGCTGAGACCTCGGCTGAAATGCGGCTTTATGGCTACACGGCAAACGAGATCTGGGGTAACAGGGAGAAGGGCATTTTGGGTAGAGACTTAGCTTGAGAGTTTTTTTAGCTGGCGCAAGCTTGGTAATAGGCCGAACCCATCAGTGATGAACGGAAAGAAGATTAACATCAGATTGAAAGTTATATGCTTACCATAGCACTGGATCTTCATTTTTCTTTAGTCCATCCACTTCAATCTGTGGCATTTTGTTGTCAGGAAGATCCAACCTAGTGAACTCACATACTCTGATATCCTTGAACTTCTTTCTTGCTCCCATGATGCACCTGCTTCTCCTGTATTCCTCAGATCACGTTTGATGTCTCATAATAAGGGCAAACAGTAACTAGGAAAGAGACATATAATGTGCTTCCAAGGGGCAGCCTTCAGAATAGGTCTAGAAAGTTTCTCTCATAAGTACTGTTAGAATTTGGTGGGGGCTGGTGGTGAATTGTCGAAGAGGACAGACAAAGGATAAAGATAATCAAGTTTTATGGTTAGTACATAACTTCAGTATCTTACATTATCCTGTCCATCCACTTCGACCTGTGGGACAGAATTCCTAACTATACACTCGGGTGGAATAAGGATAGCATCTCCAAAAGAGGACCTCGACCTTGAAGCCACATCCATCTTATAGTGTTTTCTACAAAAGTGTGCAGGGCAGCCCATGTTGCCAGAGCACAAATATCATGAATGGAAGATTTTTGAAGAATGTTATAGAAGCAGCAATAGACCTTGTACAGTGTGCCTTGAATGTGGATGGTAAATAAATATAATACCGTTAGTCATCCTTAACTTTGGATAATTTCTGGCCTAGTTTAGAAAACAAATGGGGATGAAAACATGGTCATCTTTTCTGATAGCTTTGGTATGGTGCAAGTAAAAGTGTAACTATCTCTGAACATCCAGAAAGTGCAACAGATATCCTCCTCTATTCGAATACAGTGGAAAAATATGAAAATGGATAGTCTGACTTAGAGTGAACTTTGACATGACCTTAGTCATAAAGGAGAAATGGTCCTCAATAAGATTCTGCCCTTGTAAAAGACTAAGTCTGTTGGTTTGCAGGACAAGGAGTTCCATTTTTAAATTCATCCATCTGAGTTAATGGTTACTTGAAGTAAGATTTTCCAGGAAAGACACTGAAAAAGCACATTCATAGTTAGCTTTGCATAACATTGTGAGGCTAGTGTTTGCAAACTGTTAGGGATATGTTCTAAAATTACATTAGTTCCTGCCCATATGAACCTACACTGTTGACAGCAACCACATTTAAACATTCTTATATTACACATTTTCTTGATATCCCTCCATGGATTTTCAAAATAATTTTCAAATTACTTTTATTCCTAAAAAACGTTAGTGGCTTGTCCCCGAAAAAGGACTCCAAATTCATAGGGTTAATAATTGCTGACCAAATTTTGTTCAGAAAAGTCCTGATATCAGATGTAAAGCCATAAAATTTGTAAACCATTGCTGTACAATAAGTATCAGTCTTTCTACCAATTTTAACATTCAAAATTTTAACATTAGTCCCCCCACCAAGAATCAGATGAAATGTTGTTGATCTCCCATTTACTACCTCACATTTATAAGCTTCAACCAGACTAGATGAATATGCCCTATCAATAACCATCCATGCCACAAAATCCAACTCAGTAAGAAAATGTCCATCATCAGAGGTTAACCTCGTAGTCCTAATCTGCCCTTTTAAAAATTCTACTTCTGCCATGGTGGATGACAGCTCTTATATTGCAACATACTGTTAGAATAGGTACGTTTTCTATAAAAAATAGAAGAAAACAACCCTTACTACTATTTTTATAAACCATCACATCCAAAAAATTAATTTGAATAGAATCAAACTGTGCAGAGAGAAAAAAAGGAAAAGTATTGCTACTATTCAGTACTACTCAGCAAAATAATTTAACTCAGTAGTACCAGACCACAAATTAAAAATATTATCAACGTATCGCAAATATAATTTCATAAAGCCAAAAAAACTGACAATTCTTCTCCCAGCACTGCAAAATAATATTAGCAAAAATGGGAGCTGCTGCTGTCCCCATGGCTACACCAGTTATCATTCAATAATATTCGTGTTAAAAAAAACATAATTGTTAGAAAGTAGATGGGGCAGCACAGTGGTGCAGTGGATAACATTGACGCCTCACAGCAAGAGGTTCTCTGGTTCGATTCTCGGCTGGGGTGCCTTCTGTATGGAGTTTGCATGTTCTCCCTGTGTTCACGTGGGTTTCCTCCGGGTACTCCGGTTTCTTCCCACATTCCAAAGACATGCATCTGGAGCATTTCTCCCCGGGCCTCCGCTGAAAACAGGCTCTGTGGAACCTAGTCGGACATTCCCGGTCAACAAATGTTAAATAAATAAATAAATAAATAAATAAATAAATAAATAAAATAGATGGTCAACACATTCCACCAACACATTAATTTCACTTTGAGGTAGAGTCGAACACTTTGTCAGCAATTGTAATGGAGGGAATGGAGGAAAGACACAGAGAGGTCCAGAAGGCCACAGATAAATCAGACAATCTCTCATTATCTGTCCCTGCTGACAGAGATCAAGGCAAAATAGCTGCTGAATTTGGTGATGGTCAGAGAAGCAGAAAGATCACAGCAAGGATGGCAGCACAGACAAAAAGTTATCTGTGCCACTAATGGATTAAGGTACCGCTTGTGAGACATCAGACTACATATGCTGGGCTTGTCTGCTAGGTAGATGGTCCATCACAGTATATGCACTACAGCCAAAATAAAATGTAAAGAAATTTCCAGTTGTCACATCCTCATGTGTGGCACAAGGGGTTAGACCTGATTCCTCCTTGCTTTTTGATGTACCACACCACAGACATATTCTCAGTATGGATCAAAATCATCTCAGTGGGAGGAATTTAACTCACCTTTGATGAATAAGTCCTAAAGGTCTGCAATGGTAGGAGGACCACTCTCTTCTCCAGGATATTGATGTGACAATTGGCTTCCAACTGGGTCCATGTATCTTGGACTGTTCTCTCACTGAAAATCCTCTTCACTCCAGACTGGAAGCATCCATGTTCACTGTGGTACTCAGACGTGAGACAGTGAAGGGTTTGCTGAATGGAATACTGAAAGATTGAAACCACCAATTCAAATACTGTCTGCAGACAGAGGACAGTTGAATAAGCTTGTTCAATGCATAAAAAAACTGTGACCTCTACATTTTAAGGTCCACTGCAGAATAAAAATACAATATAAGGTCCACTGCAGAACAAAAATAGAATTTCACATGAAGAGCCAACTGGATTGATGCCACAATTAAGCCCAATGTTCTGAGAATTGGAGATGTAAGATGAGTAGTTATGAGCAGACATTTGGAAATCATGGCCCTTGGAGTCAGAAATCTGGTGTCTGGATGGCATCCTATGAATCTAAAGAGCCTGTGATGATTCCAACTGTGACTTTGCAGTGTTTACTGAAATGCCTCAGGAAAGACATGTGAAGCAAATAATATCTGGCTACTATGACAGACTCCTTTGTTATGGTAGCTAGCAGCCAATCATCCAGATATGGAAATACATGGCTCCATTTTAGCAAAAGGTGAGCTGCAATTACTGACAAGCACTAACTAAACACCTTTGGGGCTACAGTGAGACAGAACAGAAGTGCAGAAAATTGATAACCCTTGACTCTCAGCCTGAAGCAGAAATTCCTTTTCAGCACTTGACAGTCTTTATGTGGAGATAATTATCCTGATGTTCAACTGAGCACATCCAGTTCCTTTCCTGTAGACAAGGAAGTATGGCTGCAGCATGACCATCCAGAGCTTTGTCTTCTTTACATAGCTGCTTAGGCTAAGTCCACAATGGGCCTGAGGTTCTTTGATTTTTTGGGAAATAAAAAGAATATGGAGTTAACTCTGGACCCTGTCTGGTCTGGTGGTACTTCTTTGATGGCTCTTTTTTTGTAGGAGATGAGTGATTTCCTTTGCTGCTGCCCTTTTATAGAGGGTATGAACATTGGAGAAGGGCACTGATGAGGGTCTGGGTTTTGTTGTAATAGGAATTTTGTAGCCCCAGGATATGGTCCTCCTTACCCAGTTGTCCCATGTGATGGCAATTCATGAATCCAAGTGGAGAGACAGTTAACTCTTGACTGCCTAGACAATGGACCAGTCAGGCAAGTCCTCAGGGATGGTAAGGTTGCTTCTTGGAGCAAGGGTTTAGAGTCCATGATTTTGTGGTCCTCCTCTGCTTCTAAGGGGATGTCTGTTGAAGGGGCCATGGTTGCCCTTATCTGAAAGTGAATCAAAGGAAAAACTCTGTAATTTCATAATTCAGACAGTTTTGGAATCATTTACGGTTGCTAGAGAAAACCTTTGATGGGTTTCAAAACACACTCCAATATCCAACAGCATCTTCCCCTCCTCACATGTCTATAGATTTTCTTTAACTTTAGGTCCAAAAAGGGTGCACCCATCGTAAAAGGTATAAATGAAGAACACCTTAAAGTTCTCTATGAAGTTGCATAAATATAGCTATGCCTGTACATGCCTTAACTGCTCCATCAGCCACAATATACAAAAGCCTTATGGAGAGATTAGGTGTAGTTAACGTAGTGGCCACTTTTGACTCAATTGCTTTACAAGTATCAGATGTAACAGGTTTTCTTAAAAGAGTCCAGTGTCTGCTCTGCTATGTATCTTTGAAGCCTAGTCATGTGAGTGAAGGAGTTTAATGTTTGAGGTGCTTGAGGCATAAACCCATTTCTCCATGTAGTCCATCGGGCTGGGCTCTTCATTAACAGGAAGAACCATTAAGCTCTCTTGGGACAGCTCATTTTTTACTGATTAATAACACAATAATGGAGTCTACCAGAGAGGCCTTTGATCAAGCAGGGAATAATCCTATATTTGGTTATCTGGTGATGTATACTGCTACATTAGATCCCTGCCAGGGCAACAGCACTACAAAGTCCATCATGCAATCAATGGGTGGCACCACCGAGGAGGTAGTGGTGGTGGGTCTAAATTCCACAAATGGAACCTCTTCTTTTGGGAAAGGGGGTCAGATGGTTATACATCTTTTTGCCTCATCAACTGAAGTATCCTAACAAATCTGGTATCTTCCAGAGAGGAAAGTCAGAAACCTGCCTCATTGTCAATCTGTGTGTTTCCTGTCAAAGACTCCATATAGTAGTCTACTCCTTTTATAGCTATACTTGTGAGATGGCTCAGTGAGGAATCATTGAAAGCCCCTAAAGACACATGGGATCTTTGCTGGAAGGAAATTTTCCTTGTCCTTTGGATTAGTTTTCAGATCAAACGGTGTAAAAGCAGGGAGCAGAAGCCAGTCGTGCATTTCCTATCTGTGTTGATGGATGGTCAATGATGATCTCAAAGAAACTGAATCCTGAGATGGAGTTCATCAATAACAGAGATTTGTATCCTGGAATTGTATTTGCCCCAGTGGAAGCAGACTTCAATCATCCCAAGCACGGTTCTTTTGATAACAACAGTCCAGACAGCTCTGAGATTGATATTGATTGATATCCAGTTCCTGTCATCCTGGGAAGCCATGTTTGACAAAGCTTGCTGCTTTGCCAGAGACTGTATGCATCTGGCACCTCTAGTATTTTTGCTGTTGGCAAAGGCTCTTGCCTCCCGCACAGTGCCTTTTTAGGGAAGGTCTTGGAACAACATTACTGACGTGAAATTAACCAAGCAGAACAAAATAAGGGTCATGCTGCTAAATGCTAGGAGCCTAAACCAAAAACTGCACTCCCTAGAAGCACATCAATCACTAGAAGATATAGATGTATGAGTAAACACAGAAACTTGGTTCAAGGCCTCAGAGAGTACCCTGGCCTTGCAAGTCTACAATGCCTTCCACACCTTTAGACCACAAAATGTAATGTGTGAAAACCAAAGAGATACGTTAACCTCCCATCTAGTTAGACTGGATATCTCCATGGAGTTTCTCCAGGTCCAGGTTATGGTGGGTAAGACCCCCATTCAAGTCATAGCCAGTTATAGATCCCCCTCATTGGGTCATGACACCCATGAAGCCTACCCAACCAAACTGGTGACAATCCAAATTTTTCTGAACACACTGGTTATGGAGAATTTCAATTATCCCACCATCAGCTGGGAAACCTACGCTAGCCCTAAATCATTAGCTCAAAAGTTCCTTGATTTTGTTATTTCAAATGTCCTGGAACAAATTATTCATACCCCAACAAGGGGAACAAATATTCTGGATATGGTCCTCACCAACATGTAAAACAAATGCACTGCTACAACTGTCGGACCCTCATTAGTTAAAATTGACCACAAATCAATCACCTTCAAGCTGGCACTAACACCAGAACTCACAAAGGGTGAAATCAGACTAAAAAACTTCACCAAGGCAAACTATACCCTCCTAGGTGAAGGTATAAATGCATTCCAAGCCCCACCCCAAGCTGGAAGTGGTAACTATGCAGACGCTTACACAAAAGCCCTATACAATTACTTGCACAAGTGTATAAACTCGGCCGTACCATAAAGAATCAAAGCCAGGGCCCCAAGTAAAAACAAGCTGCCATGGTGGTCATCCAGCATCAACAAACTTTACAATACATGCAAAAAGTTGCTGTCCAAGAAAACAAAGGCAAGGCCCCAACAATGGAAAAGCACATTCCTCAGCCTCAACAGGCAAATAAGACAACTTGTCAAATCCTCCAAGGGCTCTTTCGAGAGAAACTTAGCAACTATACCCAAAGATAACCATAAGGCCTTTTACAATTATGTACATAACCTAAAGGGTATGACCCAAGCATGTGCAGAACTAGTGGTCAACAGTATCACACACACTGACCCCACAGATAGGTTTGATGATAATTTCACTCCATTATCCCCTCCTAACTTACAACAAACCTTCCCCCAAACTTGCCCACCCTACATATCTGAAGAGCAGGTACTCAAAACCTTGTCCAAGGCAAAATACACAGCCTCTATGGGATCAGACGACATCCCAGGCTGTCTACTTAACAGGCTAAAATATGAACTAGCATCACCACTAAGAACCCTTTTCAGTCACAGCCTAACCACAGGCTTTGCTCCTTCAGAATAGAGAACAGCAACAGTTATTCCCCTCCACAAAGGTGGCCTAGCAACAGACCTGGGGAATTACAGATCCATAAGCCTGACCATTCTCAACTGTAAGCCCATGGAATGTATCAATATGGACCTTATAAATAAAGACATAGGTGACCTCCAAATCCTGGATCCTACCCAATTTGGCTTGGTGAAGGGCAGATCCTGCCTGTTAAATCTGGTGGATTTCTTTGAAATTGTGACCAAGGCCACTGACGAGGGCAAATCTGTGCACACAGCATACCTCAACCTAGCAAAAGCTTTTGAAACAACGCCACATTCAAGCATTACTGATAAACTTTGCAAAGTGGATGTAACCCCTTCATTGTAAAATGGGTTGCCAACTAGCTCACAAATGAGACACACACTATCAAAGTGGATAACTCCACATCAACCATCAGACCTGTTACCAGTGGGATGCCACAGGGGTCAGTGCTGGGCCCACTACTGTTTGGTATATACTTCTCAGAAGTTCAGGTCAAAACCAAGGGGTTGTGGCTGACCAAGTATGCAGACGACTGCAAACTAGGTGCAATCAGTGAATCCTCAAATAATGTAAGTATATTCCAGGAGGGTCTCACACAGAGCAGTGACTGGTGTATTAGTCATGGTCTCAAACTGAATGCAAAGAAATGCATCATCATTCCTTTGGCACAAACAATGTCCCCTCACACTATCAAATCTATGAAATCAACAACAATACCCTAAGTACCCATGAAGTGATAAGGGACCTGGGATCACAAGTTGACTGTGACCTTAACTTCAACCACCATGTGCCTACTGCAGTATGGAAAGCTTTCTACATAGCACACTTAATTAGTAAAGGCAGCACATTGACACCAAAAGATGTTATATCCCCCCCTATACACAGCACTTATCTGGCCCATAATTGAGCATAACGCCCTGTTTAGCATGTACCATACTAAGCACTTTCAGCAATTGGAGAGACCTCAGAGGTTTCTAACAAAGAAGATCAAGGGGCTCCAGCAAGCGCCTTACACACACCAACTATAATCCCTGTCACTATACTCCGTATCATATAGACTTCTTGGGGAGACTTATGCCTGGCCTACAAAGCAATGCAAGACCCAAACCTAATGAACTTGCTGCATATCCGTAAATCAAATGGGACTAGGGCTACCCATTCCAGGGACCTAAATATGCCTTGCAATTTAAATAGGACATGCTGGAGGGAGGCATTTCTCTCCCAGTGACTGCTGCGTCTTTCGAACAGGCTACCTATTCATATAAAACAGAGTACCTCTATGACACTGTTCAAGAGGAACCTGGATGAGTGGATGGGGCTCCATAAATTCTTAGAGGGGACAGAGCCCACAACCCTCCTGAACATGGACAGTCATCACTAAATGCAATCTTGGGTACTGATTAGCATTTCTATGGTATTACACTAGGATGAAACAGCTATGCTTAAAATGACTTCTGGGTCAATAGTCTAGTAATCTCCTATGAACCTATGATCCTAGGAACATATGGTGCTTTGGCCTTAAATACCAAACTTTCTGACACCAAAAATGGTATAGTAAAAATGGTAACAGAGACTGAGAATTAAGGGTTTAGCACCCAGACCTACCCAGCATCAACTCAGTTGGAGTCAAATAGGTCAGAGACTTGGAAATTGGCAGCTGGGGACTGGATCAGTGAGAAAAGAAGACGCACCTAAAGGGTCATCAGCTGTGACACCTCCAGCACCAAGACATGTACTGAGGAAAGAGCTTCAATAGTAGGTGTCATTAGGCCAACCAGATCCTCCGTGGATACTTGGGGGAGATGACACCCATATCCATCTGGGCCTTGACAAAGGTTTTTGTCAATCAATCCCAATCTATGTTCATTGAATGACTCCAAAATGATCTTTTAGACCAAAGGAAGAAAGTGGAAGAAGGATGAGACCTAAGATATCATTAAAGCTCCCTCTCTGAAATTCAATTATGGCAATAGAACAAAAGGGCAATAAAAGAAAGTCATATGGAACAAAGGATCATTTGTTAAATAAAGTCATAGTGGAGAACTGTAAAAAGGGGAATAATTTAAGTATGGCATGGATTGACTACAAAAAAGCATTTGATAGTATAGTATCCCACATTTATGGTAAAAGAGTGCTTACAAAATGTATAAGATACACCCTACATTGATCGACTACATTACAGTGACCATGAAACAGTGGCAGACCACTTTGCAAGTAAGCCAAGATAAGGAACAAATTATTATCCCAGGGATAAAAATTCAAAGGGGGATATTCCAGGGTGACTCTGTCACCACTGCTATTCTATCTTGCCCTTAACCCATTAAGCTGTCTACTTAACAGCTTAGGACATGGCTATAATTTGGCTCCTAGAAAACAACAAAGTGTAAAGACTTCTCATCTTTTCTTTGCCAATTATTTAAAACTGTATAGCTCATCAGATGAGGAACTGATAGCACAACTGCAAGTAGTCAAAACATTTTCAGATGATATAAGAATGTCATTTGGTCTTGATAAATGTGCAAAAGCAACCTTTAAAGCAGGAAAACTGCAGCACCAAGAAAACATCAGTTTGTGACAATAATGTGATATAAAAGAACTTGTGCAAGAAAGAGTGTATAAATATTTATGAACTGATGAAGGATCAGGAATAAAACATGAACAAATGTGAATAAAACTTAGTAAGGAATACTCTAGAATACTTAAATTAATCCTAAAAACAGTGCTTTCATCTAGGAACAAAATTCAAGGTATAAACCAATTTGCTCTTCCTGTCCTAACTTACAGTTTGGGAGTGATTGACTGGCTCCAAAATGTGTTGGATAGATTACACAGGAAAACAAGAAGGATGCTTCATGCTCACCAAATGATTTAAAAAAAATGAGTGCATACCAAGATTATATATTCCCCATTCGAAAGGAGGGATGGGTCTCCTTGAAACTGATTACATGTATAGATCTGCAATCGTGTGACTGCACACATATCTGCTAAGCTCATAAGACCCAAATGTAGTGAAAGTTTTGAAACATGAGAATAAATCTAAGATGACTTCTCTACTTAATCTAGCAGAAGCATATCGGCATCAAGCAGAATGGAAAACAAACCAGAAGTAGATAAAAATCAGACAGCAACTGAATGTGCCAAAAAACGAAAGAAAGAATATAAGGTGAAGGAGCAGATGAGAAGGCAAGAAATGTGGAAAATGCATAAATATAGTTGCGAGTATAGAAAATTTCTGGAAGGACCTTATGTTGATCAGGATCAAACGCGAGAATGACTAAGGAGAGGCAAATTCACACCAAGAGATGAAAGGTTAATATTGGTGGCCCAAGATAGTGGGCTATGTACACGTTGATTTACAAAATCCATTGAACATGTGGGAGTAGCAGACAAATGTGGGTTTTGCAAAACAAAATTGGAAACAGTTGCACACCTCATTGGTGGCTGTGACGTACTAATAGCAGAAGGACTGTATACGGAAAGGCATAATAATATAGCAAGGCTGTTGCACCAGGGATTGTGCAAACATTATGGTATTGAAGTGGCTGAAAAACACTGAAAACATGAGCCACAAAGTATCATAGAAAATCATGAAGTCTATATCACATGGGATCACCCATTGCCAACAGTTGAAACGATAGATGCTAGAAAAATGGATACAGTGGTCCACGAAAAGAAGACAAAAGTAGCATTGATCATTGAAATCATCACACCAGTGACTACAGTGTCTTGTATATAGAGAGAGACACAAAGTCATAAAATATCAGGATTTGCAGGAGGAAATGAGACAGTTCTAGTAGTAGTAGGCGAACATGTCTTATAAAAAAGAATTTACAGTCATACTTGGATATGTTACTAATATATGTAACTCCATACGAATTGCAGAAGGAGTCATTACTGGGCAGATTGCGGGTGCTGCAAAGATCATTTTTGGCTAACATCAAAGATTGAAACAATACTAATTTCATGAACTTTAATCATACTTTGACTCAGGAATGAGGTGATCTGTCTGAAATTACAACAGTCTGTAAATAAGATAGTCCTAGCAAGGGTAAAGTGGATGATTATGAAATAGCTGGAGATGGAACCTCCTGCATTGAGTAGGTTCTGTGAATCTTAACAGAGGAATAGGAACCTAGTGTAGTATCTTCAAGTCTTCTCCTCCTCCATTTTGTCCTTCTTCTTCTATTCTTTGTCAACCATATTGCCAGAAGTACAGGGCAAAAGTTCTTTCAAACTTAGTTTCCTTCTGTGCTCCTGCAAGGAGCAAGGGCAAAAAGTCCCGCATATGTCATAGGAGGCATCAAAATGTTCTGGCTCCAGGCATACCACACATAACTCATGCATATCCTGGGACTTGATAAGGTGGCCAAATTTGGCACATTTTCTGATACCTGACTGTTTATCCATTCTAAATTCAGGCAAATAATCCAAATCAAATTCTACTACTAACTCTGCATTAAAGGAAAAAATAAAGGGTAAAGATTGAAGTGATTTTAAAAAAGAGTGAAATAGAAAAGGAGCCAACAATCTAGACTAGACCCAAACTCTTCAGTCAGAAGCAGGGGAAAGGACAGGAACAGTAATTTTTCTTTTTTGTTTATAAATACTCGAAAAATATTAAGAGGAATTAAAGGAAGGCTAAAGACTGACTTACTCATTATAGAAAGGGCAACAAAAATCATACACTGTGCTCGAAGTATAATAGTGCTTCCAGTAGCTTTTGCAGCAAACTAGAACTAAGGAATACAAGGGAAACATGAACATCATGAGAGCAAGGAAAGACCTGGAGGGTGTTAGAGTAGCTGAAGTTGCCTGGAGGGATCTGACTGATGGTGATATTCCACAGAGCTAAGAAAACCGACAGTATAATGTGAGATCTGTGCATACTCCTAAAGATCCTATACTTATAATAATAATAATAATAAGCACACATAAATCTAGAAACATGCTATCCGCTTATTCATTTCCTTTCTGGGCTAACAAGAGCATCCCCGGGTGAAGTTATGGTGGAGCAACTTGTGTCAGGCAAGGGGCACTAGGCAATTGGAAATTCTATTAATAAGCAGAGAATTCAGCATCATGATCACAGTCAAACATTTAGTTATGTACTCACCATAACGATAGATGTATGTGGTCCATCTCGCCTACATTCATTACTGACGGGCTCCGACTCGGCCGCTATAACTAGCATGAAGTCTCTAATTGGCTGGGCTAAGCCTATATCCCAGGATGCACCACTCCCAAACTCCCAGATCTTGTTTGCCACAAAAAACATCATTACACATGCATAATCCCACCGAACAACACGGCAAGAATAGAGAAAAAATAATATCCTCAGAAGGGTCTAAGTATATAATTTCCTCTAAGTCCACCAGGAAGGGGGAAGGTGGGTGGGTACGTAAGAATGTAGGCGAGATGGACCACATACATCTATCATTATGGTGAGCACATAACTAAATTATGTAATGTGGTCCTATCTCACCTACATTCATTACTGACGGGACAGCGTCCCTAGCACCTAAATCCTGGGAGGCTCATGAGAAACACTCCTGAGCACCGTGGAACCAAAGAAAGCCCAGCCTCTAGAAGCCACGTCCAACTTATAATGAGAAATAAAGGTATGTAGAGAAGTCCAAGTGGCTGCCGCACATATTTCATCCAAAGAGAGCCTAGCATGAAAAGCCACTGAGGTAGCCATAGCCCTGGTAGAATGCGCCTTAACTGGGAAAGGTAGATCTTTACCTGCCGATGTGTAAATAAATGAGATACAGTCCTTAATCCACCTTGCAATAGTGCCTTTGGTCACAGGGCTACCATTCTTATTGTCTGAAAAGGACACAAACAACTGATCTGATTTCCTCTCTTGTTTTGTCCTGTGCAAGTAAAACCTCAGTTGTCTATGTACATCCAATTGGCGAAATTTGAATTCTGCCCTGTTTGAAAAGCTTGGGGAAAAACACCGGTAACTCAATGGATTGGTGAAGACAGAAGGTAGAAGAAACCTTAGGAAGAAAGGAAGGGTTGAGTCTCAAGGATACTCTATCCTTATGAAAAATCAAATAAGGAGGTTTGACAGAAAGGGCTTGAAGCTCTGATACTCTTTTGGTCAAAGTAATGGCCACCAGAAAGGCTGTCTTCCAAGACAAATATTTTAATTCACAAGTGGCTGCAGGCTCAAAGGGAGAAGAAGTTATGGCTCTAAGCACCAAGTTTAAATCCCATGGCAAGACTGGCTGAGAAATTGGGGGACGAAGTAACCAGGCTCCTTTTAGGAAAGCTTTACACAGTTTATGGCCCATGAGGGAAGGCTCATATGAAACGTGAAAATTAGAAATAACCGCCAGCTGAACCTTAATAGTGGAGGCAGCGGAACCTTGTCTGAAAAGTGTAGCTAAAAAATCCAAAACTGCCGTCACAGGGGATGTGATGGGATCTAGGTTATGCGACTGGGCCCAGATAGCAAATCTTTTCCATTTACTGGAATATATCTTCTTAGTGGATGACTTGTGGGAAGAAGATAGGATATGTATCACTTCCAGTGTCAAGGAAAGCTGTCTGACTAAGGACGGAAGTGGAGAAGCCAGGCAGTGAGCTTGAGGGTTCTCAGGGTTGTGTGGAACTGCCCTGACAGATGAGTCAATAGGTCTGGAACTGGGTTCAGAATCCAAGGACCGTCTATAGTATATCTCCGGAGAAATGGGAACCAAACTTGACAGGGCCAGTGTGGTGCGATCAAGATCATTTTGCTTCCTAAGGAAGTTGCCTTCTGAATCACTCTTGGCAGCAGAGGAAACGGAGGGAAGGCATAGAGTAGACCGGGGGGGCCAATCGTGGACTAGAGCGTCCCTAGGTGACTCCCTCTGAGGGAGGATCAGAGTGAAGTAATTGCTGGACTTGGCATTGAGGGGAGTGGAAAATAGATCGCAGCAAGGAAAACCCCACCTGGAGAAGATCTGAGCAGCAACTCGATCATTCAGGGACCACTTGTGAGGCATCAGAATAGCTCTGCTTAGCCTGTCTGCTATCACACTGGACTTCCCCGGAATGTGCGTTGCCACTAGAAAACGTTGGGAAGACACCGCCCAATTCCACACTCTCATGGCCTCTCTGCAAAGGGGATAGGACTTGGTTCCCCCCTGTTTGTTCAGGTACCACATGACTGACATGTTGTCGGAAAGAATTGAGATAGTCCCCTTGGGAAGAGAGCTGTGAAGTGCCTGCAACGCTAGTAGCACCACTCTCATCTCCAGAACATTTATATGCAAGTGTACCTCGTGTTCCTGCCACATGCCTTGGACTGTTCTGCCCAGATAATGCCCCCCCACCCTGTCTGGGAGGCGTCCATGGTCACTGTGGCAGTAGTGGGTGGGGGGTTCAGGGATCTCCCTTTATTCAGATTGGGTGAATGAAGCCACCAAAGCAGGTCCTGTTGGCATCGCTCCATTATAAGAATCGGGTGACAGAGGGAGCTCTTGAAAGGACCACTGGACCGAAAGAAGCCACTGGAGTGTCTGCATATGTAGCCTGGCCAGGGGTACTAGTAGGATGGTGGCCACCATGGAACCTAGTAACTGAAGAACAAGTCTGGCTTGTACCTTTTTCAGAGGTAATAAGGCCAAAACTTGAGCCTGTAGCACTTTTATTCTTTCTGTAGGAAGGAAAGCCCTCATTTCTACGGAATCTAGCTCTGCGCCTATAAATGCAACACATTGTGATGGCAGCAAGACAGATTTTTGCCAGTTGAAAGTAATCCCTAGCAGTTGACCCAAGTTGATGGTGGCCTCCATGGCACGAATAAGTAGATGCCTGGTGGGGGTGGTGAGAAGCCAGTCGTCTAGGTAAGGAAACACCTGGAATCCTAGATGTCTCAGGTGAACAGTCACCACTGACAGACATTTGGTAAACACCCTGGGGGCTGTGGTGAGACCAAAGGGCAGGGCTCAGAATTGGAAATGACTGGCTCCCAGCTGGAAGCGTATGTGATTCCTGGAGGCCTTGTTTATCTTGATGTGATAATAGGCATCCTTGAGATCGATGGAGCACATCCATACTTCTTTTCTCAACAATGGGAAAATGGTTTGAAGAGTGACCATTCGGAACTTGGACTTCCTGACGAAGCGGTTTAAACCGCTGAGATCCAGGATGGGTCTCAAGTCCCCAGTTCTTTTGGGCACCAAAAATAAACTTGAGTAAGTTCCTGATCCGATCTGGTCTGAGGGGACTGGTTGGATGACTCCTTTTTCCAGCAGCTTTGAGACTTCTAACGCTGCTTGGTCCCTTTGACTGGGTGGAACATCTAGGACTCTCTTGGGTGGCGGAGGGGGTGAGATAAAGGGAATGGTGTAACCTCCGCCAATAATTCAAAGCACCCAATGATCCTGAGTGATGTTTTCCCAGGCTTGAAGATGCTTCGAGAAATGACCCCCGACTGGCTCCGGAGAGGCACAGTCGGGCAGTCCCTCAGGGACATTGGTAGGAGGAACCACAAAAGGACTCATGGTCTCCTGAGTTGCGGGGGCCTCCCCCACCCCTAGGGCGACGTCTTCCAGAGTAATTCCCCCCCTCCTCTGCCTCTGGAGGGGGGGGTCACCATGATGGTCAAGATAAGACTTCTGAGACTTCCTGAACCACATCTTTCCTCCCCTCTGCGCCTTGGGATAAGGTCTAGAGGGAAGCGAAAAATGGGCCCCAACAGCAGACAAAGTCTTACCCTCCTGCTCATATCTGGTGAGAGTGTCTTTCACTTTGGGTCCAAAAAGGGAGGACCCGTCAAAGGGAGCATCCGTGAAGGAAGACTTGAAGGCCTCCGCGAAGTGACACAGGTGCATCAAGGCTTGCCTCCTAAGGGCTACGCCTGAGCTAGCTGCCCTACCCGCCCCCTTGGCTGCATAGGATATGAGCCTCATGGATGAGTTAACAACAGACGACAGGGTAGACAGCTGGGCATTGACAGTTTGGTTCACCGCCTCAGGCAAGTTACCCGACATAGTATCTCCCAACTCCTTGAGGAGATCTCTTTGGAGCCTCGTAAAATGACACAAATAATGCAGTGACCGCAAAGTAAAGGTCGCTGAGGACAGGGTATGCTTTCCATACCGATCCATACTCCTAGACTCCTTGTTAGGAGGATGAATGGAAGCAGAAGCCTCTGCAACTTCTTGCTGAGTGGCAGACGCCACCACCATGGCATCTACAGGAACTCCTTTTTGTCAAGAATTCTTTCCCAGGAGGTGCAGACAAAAACTTGTTGGGGCGGCTGGGAACTGGCTCCACAGAGTCAGGGTGTTCCCACACCCTTTGACAAATAAGGTCCAACAATTCATTGAAGGGGGGAGACACCCAGGAGGCGGAAGGTCGGGCTCCAAAGGCCTTGAGGAAGACCGACTCCTCTTCAGAGGCGGTTTTGGAGGGCCAGTCACCTCTCTGTCTCAAAATCTCCAGGATGTCGGAGAATGAGACATCATCGGAGGACGACTTTGGGGACTCCTCTGCGTCATCGAGGTCGGTGTCTGTGGTGACAGACTCATCTGGGGAGTCTATGTGCTTCCTCTTACACAGCTTCTTTCTGGGAGGCTCTTCAGGCAAGGACTCTGAAGGGCCCTCAGAAAGCAGGGTACCACGAATGGGGGTATCCTCAGACCTTCGAGCCACACTGCCTGCTGATAGGGGGGCCTCAGAGGCTCTAGTCACAGTGTCCAGGAAAGGAGTGGTTGACTCAAGTGATGTCACTGAAGACCTGGCCAGTGCGCTCCTCATGGCCTCGAAGGTGGGTCCACCTGAATCCGAGGAGCGACCCATCTCCGAGACCACAATCGGAACAGGGGTTCCCCTGGCTGATACACTGAGAGGGAGACTCGGAGCAGAAGTCTGGAGCCCCGATGTATCCCCCTCGGGTCCGACCGACGAAACCCGAGTGCCAGAACCATCAGATGGAACTGAAAGGGTTGGAGCCGAGGTCGGAGCCGAAAAACTCAAAGGTGTTTTGGAGCCGACCCAAGGACCTCACTCGACTCAGAACACTCTGGCTCCGACAACACAGAGGTGGTCGGAGGAGGAATAATCAGAACCGACACAAGGACAGGCTCCGGAGCCGACTGGGCTGGAGCCGAGAATAATTTTGTTAACACTGGTGACTGTAAGAGCCTCTGCACCACCCTATCCAAATCCGAATCCGACAACCTGGAGGACTTGGAGTACACAGAAGGGGGTCGAGAAGTCTTCTCTAGTGGATCCAATGCAAAGCTAGGAGAATGGCTCCGAATCGGTTCCAAGACAATTGGAGTCGAAATCGGCTCCAACACAACAGAAATCTCCTTCGGCTCTGAAGACAGTGGAACCGAGGAAGCCGTCTCTGGTACCGACAACATCTCCTGCAGCTCTGAGACCAATGGAGCTGAGGAAGGCGAAACAGTCTTTGATCTTTTCTCCGATGGCTCCGATGAACTGGACGGAGCCGGAGATCTCTTTTTAGTTTTACCAGGCCCTTAAGAATCAACTTATTTTTTCTCTCTTGCAAGACCCTGGAACTAAACGAATGACACACACTGCAGGACTCTTGCAAGTGTATAGCGCCCATACAGTACACACAGATGGCGTGGCCATCAGTCAAAGACATCTTATGGGAACATTTGGCGCCCTTTTTAAACCCAGAAGGCCTATGCTCCTTCTGATCTTTGCCTGACATTTTAAAGCTTCACACATAAAGACACCACAGGAAAGAGACACGACAAGGAAGAGAAGGGACTCTAACTTAAACGCCCCCGAACAACAAGAAGACGCACCGAACAGGGCTAAGGCCCTCTAACTTAAATGGGTCTAGCCCGCCAACACAAGTATGCCAACTATAACTTAAACAACGACGGAGATCACAAAAAAAAAACACCAGCTATAGAGAACGTAGCTATTAAAATAGCTTTTGGTTGGAAAGACTTTTCCGAAAACTAAGTAAATAGTTTAAATAAGGTACTTAGCCACAGCCAAGCTCGAGACCACGTCTTCACTCAACGAGCGGCAAACAAGATCTGGAGGTTTGGGAGTGGTGCATCCTGGGATATAGGCTTAGCCCAGCCAATTAGAGACTTCGTGTTAGTTATAGTGGCCGAGTCGGAGCCGATTCTCAGCTCCAAGCCAGTCAGTAATGAATGTAGGCGAGATAGGACCACATTACATCAAATGTTAATGAGACAAAAATTCAGTGGATCAATGCAAGGTCCCTTCTTGTGAAAGGAAATAATAACAAAAGATTTTTGGTTTTGAGGATTTATACAAGAGTTCACACAACAGTCCTCATGTGAATGAGTAAGACCTGCTAATTTTGCTAATTTAAGAATATAAAAATGAATGCTAAAAATTCCATAGGCTTTGTGTACTGTTAAGGCTAACAATCTAGTCAGTGGCATTAGCACTCTCACTAAATATCAATAAACACTCAGGTATTGAAGCAATGACATCCAGAATTTGTTTATTTTTTATGTTTTGTTAACTATACTACCTGACTGAATCAAACCATTTTTTCACTGGAAGCCTGTGAAGAAATGCTCCATAACTGTAAAAACAATATAAATAGTACCCTGTATAAGTACAGTACAATCAAAATTCAGTATAAACAATAGTATTAAAGGTGTGTGTGTGTGTGTGTGTGGTGTGTGTGTTGGGTACATGTGTGCATATATCTATATATAATGTATCTATCTACACACACACACACACACACACACACACACACACACACACACACACACACACACACACACTTACACACGCACTGCATTACATGCATCTGCCCATGAATACCATCCTAGCACCCCAACCAAAACAGATGGAATAGCACTGAATGAAGCAGAGGCAGAAACAATGGGAAAACCCACAGCGACAGCCGACATGTTTCAAAGCAACTCCCACAACAGACACATTGTTCTTAGTTTTTTATGCAGATACTAAATTAATTTTAGCAAATATAGTTTCAGCACTCAGCACAGCCATTAACCCTTCCATTCTAGACAAAGGATTTATTTCTGCAGCAGCTTGGTTTATATTTATCGTATAATCACAACACACGTTAAATGAACTGTCCCTCTTTAACCCTGAAGCAACATGTGCAGCCTACTTACTATATTTCACCGGACTGCTAAATTTTTGTTTTTCTTACTTGCCTGATTCTTACAGAACTTCAAAGTAGTATTTGGATTCGCCAAACTGGATATTTTTCTACCAAACTATGTGCTTAGTTCCTTTCACAACACTTCAGCAGCTGATTTGACAATACTTCGGCCTGGATTTCAGTAACTGTTCAATAGATTTTAAAGCATTTGACACCAAAAAATGTATATCTCCATACAAAGTACAGCATCCTTTCACCACAGCTGTTATTTCAAATTTTAGAGTACAAATACTGATGGCCATTTGCTTAATAAAATAGTTTCTCACTGAAAACAGACTTATCGAGAGCAACAGTAAACTTCTTTTCCTTGAAACTCACATTTATTGAAAACACATTGAAACTCACATTCATTGAAAATTAATCTAGCTAGTGGCAGATATGGTGCACATTTGGGCCCTGGGCTGTTTTCAAATCAGATCTACCACTCCACACACATATTTAGGACCAAGCATAAATGCATGTGTTTTTTGATTCACCTTCCTGATTGTTTTAAATTATGTTTCTTGTTTAATGCATCAAAATTTGTTAATACAGTAATATTTTAGAGTGTATTATTTGTAATTTTGAATATTTTTCCAGTAAGCAGTGAAACAAAATGCATGAACCAATAATAACAAAAGTAACAATTTCAGAACATTTCAAACACGAAAGGCCACTCATACTGGTGTCATTACAATCCGCCAATATCAATAATCAACAATGTTGCCCACTTTATGGATGTGTGCACATCATATGTCTGACTTTGACAAAAATGACCACAGTAAAATATTCAAATTTGCTTTACGCAACTGCACATTCATTCTGCAAAGACAGTCTAATGACTTCAACTTTGATCAGTACACCAGGCTCAGTCATATTTATCTGCAGACATCCCTAAAATCAGAAACTATAAGTACATAGTTGACTGCATCCTTCACAGATGTTTGTGTAAAAAAAAAGAAAATACTAATATTAATGACTGAAGACACATATTAATGACTGACGACACATATTAATGACTGAAGACACATATTTCAAATCTGTTTCACAAAACATAGAGCAGCCAAAGAATTCCACCAATTCAAGCACACATGCACACTAATCCTGCAAAACCAGATTAAAGACAGTTTAAAAATGACCGGATGATAAGAGCATTATCATGCACTAGGAGCCCCCTAACCCCACCAACAGTTTGCCACTTTGTTGACTTGTGTACTCTCCTTAATATATTACATGTACTTTACTGGTAGCACTGGATTAACTCCATGAAATTGTGTATAGATCACTAGCACCATTATGCCATAAAATCCAATCATGTATAGCACAGTTTAAATAGAAGAGTATTCATGAGAGCAAAGAAACATTAACCAAGTGATAGCGTTGTCGCATCACAGTAAGACGCTGACCAGTTTGACTCTCAGCTAGAGCGTCTTCTGCGTGCAGACATGCGTGAATGGGCGTACCTTCATTGAAGGTTGTGCATTAGGGCTGGCAACTCAGCACGTAAAAATCAACTGCCAATCATTTAGCGGACTGGAGTTCCGCTGTGGCGACCCCTAACAGGGAAAAGCCGAAAGACACACAACAACAACAACATATGCTAAATCAATAGAAGTAACAGTCGTGCAAATAATTCCATATTAAAGAGAACTATTACTAATGCAAAGGCTGAAAAATAAATTGCCCATGTTGCATTAATAAGTGGTGTGTAGATGATACTGCCATAACATTTCCTAAACTAGATCAGCTGTGCAATAGAGAATGTGGCAAACATCAACAGGTTCTTAGTTACCAGGCACACAGTCCTGGAGACCTTTAAGGAGTCTAGCCCAAAATCTCAACTGTTCAATGTTAAGTGGGTTGCTCAATGTCCCATAGTAGGTAAATAAAGGTAGAAGGATTCCACTCTTGCCACAGGAAGTGGCTCATTGTGCCTTTAGTTAGGCAATGGCAAACTGAAAATACTTCTGACATAGCAAATCAAAACCAAGAAAATCTAAAGGTATTATTACTCAATCCTAAGAGTCGAAAAAATTCCACTAAATCTAAAGGTATTACTGCTCAGTCCTAAAAGTCGAAAAAATTCCACTAAATCTAAAGGTGTTGCTGCTCAATCCTAAGAGTCAAAAAAATTCCACTAAATCTAAAGGTGTTACCGCTCAATCCTAGGAGTCAAAAAAATTCCACTAAATCTAAAGGTGTTACTGCTCAATCCTAGGAGTCAAAAAAATTCCACTGAATCTAAAGGTATTACTGCTCAATCCTAGGAGTCGAAAAAATTCCACTAAATCTAAAGGTGTTACTGCTCAATCCTAAGAGTCGAAAAAATTCCACTAAATCTAAAGGTATTACTGCTCAATCCTAAGAGTGGAAAAAATTCCACTAAATCTAAAGGTGTTACTGCTCAATCCTAAGAGTCGAAAAAATTCCACTAAATCTAAAGGTATTACTGCTCAATCCTAAGAGTCGAAAAAATTCCACAAAATCTAAAGGTGTTACTGCTCAATCCTAAGAGTCAAAAAATTTCCACTAAATCTAAAGGTATTACTGCTCAATCCTAGGAGTCGAAAAAATTCCACTAAATCTAAAGATATTACTGCTCAATCCTAGGAGTCGAAAAAATTCCACTAAATCTAAAGGTATTACTGCTCAATCCTAGGAGTCGAAAAAATTCCACTAAATCCAAAGGTGTTACTGCTCAATCCTAGGAGTCGAAAAAATTCCACTAAATCTGAAGGTATTACTGCTCAATCCTAGGAGTCAAAAAAATTCGACTCCCTAGAAGCTCTCCTCACCCTAGAGAATGCTGACGTCTGTGCAGTCACTGAAACAGGGTTTAGTGCCATGAAAAGCACACCGACACTGCAAGGTTATAATGCCATCCATGCATTTATACTAGCTACTATACAGACAGGGACAAAGGTGGAGGTATCTCAATTTATATCAAAAATAAAAATAACTCAAAGTTGGTCAAACAGAACAATGCACTTGAGCTTCCCCATGTTTAAATCACCATAATAAAAATCCAGTACCACTTCCTTGCAAGCTACAGCTCCCCCTCTATTACCCAGGAAACCCATACCATGTCTTTAAATTTATTGGAAACACTCACCATCTAACCCAATACCATATTCATGGGCAACTTTAATTACCCCACTATTAACTGGTAATTGTATAAGACAACAAACATACAGACACAAAGATTCCTGGATTTTCTAAACACCAACTCCCTGGACCAGATTGTCACTACACCAACTAATATGGGAGAGTGCTGCACACCCCCTACTGTAATGTCTTCTCTGGTAAGGTCAGGCCACACAATGGTCTCCTTTGAAGTAAAAATAAAACCTGGAACCTCAGCTAACTCCGGAATATTCAGGAACTACTCTAAGGCTAACTTCCTATTATTAAGTCAAAACTTGGCAAAATTTCAAACCCCATAAACCCTGAGAACACTACTGCCTGCACAGAATCCTTCACATAAACCCTATACAAACATGTTAATAGCTGCAGAGAGGCAGCTGTACCTACCAGGAATAAGTACAGAAGTAACTCAGAAAACAAACCACCCTGGTGGAATGACAACATCAATAGGCTGTATACCAGAAGGAAGAAAATCATGGCAAAAATTAGGAGGTGCAGCATCCAAAAGGACAAAAGCACTGTCACCAAACTAAACAAAAAAACTCAGAGGACAAATAAAGTCTACAAAAGCCAAATATGAGATACATTTATCCTCCTAGGTCAAAGGCAACCACAAGGCATTCTTTAGCTATGTCCACAACCTCAAAGGCAATACACAATTGTGTGCAGAGCTCATTGTAAATGGAACCACCTATACTAAAGCCAGAAAATATAGCAAGGTTTCTGGCCAACAAATTCAGCTTCAAATTTACCCCTCTCTCCCTATCAACTTTTCTCCAGGAAATATCATTAAATATAACTCCCCCTGCCACCACTAGGGGACAGATACTTAATGCTCTCTCTAAGGCCAAGAACACTGTACCAAATGGGCTCAGACAATATCCCAGGATGCCTTCTAAATAGCATGAAACATGATCTGTCAAGCCCTCTGGAATTGCTATTATCTGTAGTCTCCAAACAGGCTTTGTGCCTCATAAATGGAGAGCAGCAGCAGTCATCCCTCTGCACAAAGATGGGTCATCTTCAGACCCTGGAAACTACAGATCCATAAGTCTCACTAGTCTAATATGCAAAGCTATGGAAAGACTTACCACGGAAATGATCAGTAATGATACAGGAAACCTGCAGTCACTGGACCCATCTCAATGTGGTTTCATCAAGGGCAGGTCATGCCTACTCAACTTGGTGAGCTTCTTTGAGAAGATCACCAAAGTAATGAATTAGGGCAAAATGGTTCACACTGCCTACCTTGACCTGGTCAAGGCATTTGACACAATACCCCATTTGGGCACTGTTGACAAAGAGATTAGCTACAAACCCATATGTCACCCGGTGGATAGCCAATCTGGCTCATGGACTGAACTCAGGAAGTTAGAATTGGGGAGTCCACTTCTACAAGAATGCTAGCCACAAGGGGAGACCCTCACAGATCTGTCCTCAGACCGCTTCTTTTTGGCATTTACTTATTTGAAGTTAGGACCAATGTCAGTGGCCTCTGGCTGACAACATTTGCAGATGATTGCAAATTAAGGCTGTCAATGATTCCCCTCAAAACACAAATGTTCTCCGGGAAGGCCTGACACAGAGAAACAACTGATGCCAGAGCCATGGACTAAAAATAAATGCCAAGAAATGCATAATAGTATCCTTTGGGAAGTCATACACCCCTGGTAGCTATCATATTGACAACATACCTCTAAGAGTTGACCAAGTAGTCAGGGACTTGGGGACACACATAGACAGTAATCTAGCCTTTGACCATCATGTATCTACAGTAGTGAGGAAAACATTCTATATTGCGCAACTTATAAACAAAGGTATGGCATCTAGGTCCAAGAAAGTCATTGTTACACTGTATTTGGAATTCATCAGACCTATTATTGAGTACATTGTCCCCTTTGGTATCTACCTAACCAGGCATATACAACAGTTGGAATGTCCATAGAGGTTTCTCACTAAATGAATACAGGGAGTAAGTAACATTTCCTAGGCAGACCGCTCAAGGCCCTATTCCTATATTCTGTCTCTTACAGGCTGTTGAGGGGAGATCTATGCCTGGCATACAAGGCATTGTCAGAGCCCACTCTGATGGACCTCTTGCATACCTGAAAAACAAACAGCACCCAAATTACCCATTCTAAAGACTTAAACCATATCTGTGATATAAAAAGGACCTGCTGGAGAGACAGATATGTATCCCAGAGACTGCCCCTTCTCTGGAACAGGTTCCCCATCCATGTGAAGCAGAGTTCCTCCCTAAACCAATTCAAGTGTTTGGACAACTGGATAGGGAACAGGAAATTCATCTCTGGTTTGGCACCTATATCTCTAATGGACACAGGCAGCCAGTAAATAGTTCATATCCCAGGCCCCTGCTTGTAAATGTTTCAGCTCCCAAGCCTCTGCTTACACTTATCAAGGGTAACAGAACTTGTCAGAGATTTGGGATGCATGGCAAGGTTTAAAAAGGCCCTTGTGGTCATTAGCCTAGTAAACACCTATGAACCTATGAAAGTATGACCAAGTCATCACATTAGTTATCTGAACCAACTGCCAGAGTAGCAGTTTATAACTAAATGCAGAAATTCTTTATAATCCAATCTTATAAGAGAAGACTATCTCAGAAATATGCAATAATGACTGCTTATTGGATGCTGAAGATCAGATGGCTCTTATCATCACTTCAAATAATGGAGACAGTATGACCTAACAAATGTCAATCCATCTACAGTTACTGGAGTCTGTAGAATGCAACTTATCTAGACTTCTTCTTCTTCATCTTTCGGCTTTTCCCGGTTATGGGTCACCACAGCGGATCATCTGTCCGCTCATGATTGGCAGTAGAGTTTTACGGTGTCAAGTTGCCAGCCCGGCACCCAACCTTCCACAGAAGGCACACACTCACACTTAGGGCCAATTTAGAGTGTCCAATCCACCTACCACATGTCTTTGGGATGTGGGAGGAAACCGGAGCACCCAGAGGAAACCCACGCGACCACAGGGAGAACATGCAGACTCTGCATAGAAGGCTTTATTCTATGCATGTATATTCCATTCAGATCTAATAATTCCTTTAATCCCACCTGAATCATTGGTGTAAGTGATCACCAAGCTCTGTTGGTGCTCCTGTTTGTTCTGCGGTGTTGAATTTGGTCCCAGGTAGGAACTAGGAAGGGGAACAGTGTTGTTTTCCTTGAACAGTATAATAGTAAGCCCTGGATTAAATTCTGTTGGTACCCATACCAGATAAAATCTTTCTGAAGGCTGTGAAACTTCTTGAGAAACACATCCATTTCTCCTGATATGTTTGTAATTCTCATTCCTTGAGATATTATCACATTTTATTTAGTAATGTGGGGGTTCATGCTAGCAGTAGTTGACCCATGCTGGCTTTCTATAGAGGTTATTAGCCAGACAGAAAAGCAGAAATTAATTACTTTTTTTCCCTTTATTGTTTAACACAGAAAACTCTGACATTCTTTTTCCTCTTTAGAAACATATTTCATGTTCTTTTTGCAAAAACGTTTACTTTTTTTTTTACTTGCAACTTGGTATGACATGCTCATTTTTATGGCCTGTCTTCAATTAGGACTGTTCACAATGATAACAAAATCTTTTACCCTAGTGGTTTATTGACTGAATTTCATAGTGTTAGCAGGACAGGTACCTTGTGCGTCTGCATCTGTTGTGTATCTCTTTCTGTTGTTTCATTGCTTAGAAGTATTTCCAGTTCTCCTGGAAACATTATATTTTATTCAGACAGATTTCTCTGGCAAGCTTCACTGCAAACATCGCAAATGAAATTATCCAAGTTTGAACTGAATTTACAGCTCACAGCACATTTTTGCAGTACAGCACATTGCTTCAGATCAGCTACACACTGCATAGCACAGTTTCAATTCCCCTCTAGTCAGAATTAATAAAAACAAAATCTTCTACTATTATTACTGATTTCAGTTCAAAACATCTCTTTCAAATTTCAGTTATTTGTATGCAGCTTTTAGCATTGTGTTTCATTGGCTCAGCCACCTTCCAAAGTTGCCCATATGGGGAAGCATCCATAAGACTGAATAATACTGTCATATACTTATTTTCAAAAATGTTGTTTGACATGGCAAAAGTCGTTCACTTCTCTCTGGGTATGCTGACTGACTCCATGGTTTGCTAAATTCATTGATTCTTCTCAAATAAGTCATCTTGCAGCCAAACAAATACATTTATTAACCAAGTTGCCATTTTTTTCTTTTGTAAATGCTGTACTATGAAAGAAACCAGGGGGAGACCAGGCATGCTCTTTTGGTGCACTGCATTATCTGACCACTGCTCAACAAGACAAATGCATTACAAACTGCAGCCTGGCTTACTACAGAACCCACTGGTACAAATATTGTGGCATCGATCTCAGTATACAGCACTTCCCTTTCTCCTTCCTATTTTCTATTAATGCTAAACTCTCTTAGCGTAATCTGTCAAATCCTTAAAGCTTACGTTGGGAAAAAAATGAAGCTATTTATTAACAGTCCCTTAAGTGTAAATTACCTTTGTCGACCTTGTTACACTGTGCCACTGGTTCACTGCTCTACTGGTACACCTCATTGACTTGCTTCACACAACAGAGGTATATAGCAAGCTATTCTGCTGCCTGGTGCCATCCCACAAATTGGCACCCCTAAAACTGTAAGCTGAAAAGAAAAAAAATAAATAGAAATATATGCTTCATATCTACATTTATAACAACCATCTGCTGTAGTCTGCAGACAAAGCAGTAAAGCTCCTCCTTTCTGACGTCTCAGGATGGGACTTGCTAAAAAAAATCTTTCAGTTTAAGCTGTAGCAACTCCTTGCGACATAAACAACTTCTATAGTTTACATAAGGCACGTTAAGGCTCTTTTTTATTCTACTAAAAAAAAAATCCTTTCAGTTTAAACTGTAGCAACTATTTGCTGCAATGTGCAGTAAGGGTTGGTACAGTCCACAGCTATCGTGCTAAAGCACTTCAGTTCTACAGTCCCAGGACAGAACTTACTAAAAAAATATATTTTCTTTTAAAGTGTAGCACACTGCTTACCTACATTTGCACTTAGGCCACACATTGAGGGCTAAAGTGATTCAGTTCCACTCACAAATGCAAACACTGGCATTCATTTCTGGCTGACTTACTGGCATTTACAGATTACGCCTCAAACACTCTGCACAATGCGCAGTTGCTCCCTTCAACCCAGTCTATGTATGCTACAGCCACACATCATTTGAACCTTGAGCTAGGTCTACCCACTCTCCTGTTAAATCACCCATGACAAAGTTGGCCAAACATTTAATTTTTCCCCGACATCACTTCTTCTAATAATACTGTTCAAATGAGTCCAGTAAACAGTCCCTTAATCTTTTATACCAATGTTTACTTTTCTTTCTTTTGTCACACATTCCTAAAGCCAATCAGTATCCACCACTGTCATTAAAATTACCACATAAAAATGTCACCAACTAAGCACTCCCACAGTGAGTCCCAAAACATGGAGACTGCATAGCCATAAAAACAGACCTACATATACCAAATCCAAGAAGGCCACTTCTCGGAATATTCCCTTTTCTTTGGGATATGGAGATCTTGGAGTTGGTATATATAAGTTCAGGTGTGTGGGGGCTTCCCCCTGTAAAAACAAGTTTAAAGGAGAAGAACGATGGGTGGGTCTTGATACAGAGAAAGCATTGGACAGAGTAAGCTGGAACTTTATGAGCAGGACAATGGAAGCATTTGCATTTTCTGAAAAAAATTATAAGGTTGATTAGGAGAATATATAAGGGATCTGAGAGAAAAATTAATGTGGGTGGGGATCCTCTCTGATAATTTCTGCTTGACCAGAGGTACCAGGCAAGGGTGTTCCCTTTCTCCTTTATTATTTGCATTATATTTAGAACTATTAGCAAATAAAATAAGGGATTCAGAAATTTAAGGATATAATTGGTATGGGAGTCAAGAAAAGCTGGCTTTATTTATAGATGATATTATTTTGTACCTGACAAAACCAATAAAAGACATTACAATGTTGTGGAACATTTTGAGGCAGTTTCAGATCTTTTCAGGATGCAAAATTAATGAAGCTAAAACAAAGGCAATAGTGGTAAATTATGTACCCACACATGAACTGCTTTAGGAATACCCATATTTATGGGGACATTATAAAATGAAATATTTAGCAGTATGGATTAAAAATTAGTCTAGTGTGGCAGCTAAGGATATGTGGGAAGAGATTAAACAAAATATAATACATAAACAGAGAACAATTGAAGCTTTTTTATGAGGATATAAGTTCATAGGTGTGTACTAGGCTAATGGCCCTGGAGCCTTTACAAGCCTAACCCATAGGATTACCCTGGCATCGTGTCACCCGACCTTAGTTCCCAGTGCCTCTGTCAAGTACAGCCACTGGAGTGATCCCCGTGGTGAATTTTCTATTTCCCATCCACTCATCAAGATTTCTCTTGAAGAGGGCCAGTGAGGTGCTCTGTTTGACATGTATGGGAAGTCTATTCCATAGCATGGGCAGTCTCTGGGGTATGAACCTGTCCCTCCAGCACGTTCTGTTGATTGTGGTAATGAGGTTGAGGTCTCTGGAGCATGTGGTGTAGAGGGATTGGGATTTCTTTAGATGTATATCCAAACACACCGTGGAGACAATAATCCAACTGCTGCAATAAGATGGTAAAAGCAGGTTTATTCCCAAACGAATCCTTTAGCACAGAAAGAAAACACAGTTGAGACAAGCGCTTTCGCCTGGACAATTCCAGGCTTTTTCAAGTCAGAGTGAAAAACAAACTGTGAAAGCACTACCTATATACCTAAATCACATGCTTAATTTAATTAAATAAACAGAACAAGCTGTTGGAAAATTATTTAAAGACATATGCCATTTCCTTCTTAATATATTACTAAAAATCTGTTGGGATGCACATACTTGTGCAAACCAAAACTGAAATTCATATACATTTAATATATAAAATATAATATGTACTGTGCAATTTCGCATTGTCATAAAAGCATTACATATAAAACATATTTTAAAAACAACATTGGGACCTGTAAATAATACCTGAAGGTAATATTGTATTGGACAACAAGAAGTTGTCTGTACATTAAACAGCCCAAATAACAACCACTAGATTTGTTGTATAAAATATCAACCTGTGTTAGAACATGCACTATAGGCTGTGAGCTATAATCTGGCTCTTCTGAGTTTAAGAACTGGCCCTATACTTAACGTCTCATTCATGCCAGGTAAACTACTAGCATCAAGCCTTAACTGCCAGATTAATTCCTTGAATTCCAGGGTAGATTCCCAATCTCCACCCCTATTACTTGGATGAACTTGTTCAAGCACCATAAAGGCAAGTTTAAAATTAGGACAACTAAGGGAGTGTTTATAGAATGCGTTACTATCTTTCTTTTTACCTATATCATAGATATGCTCATATATACGCTTCCTAAACTCCCTTTCAGTTTTTCCTATATAAAACGCGCCACAAGTCAAGCAGTATCCAATGTACACCACACCTTTCGTGTTGCAAGTGTAGTGACCGTGTGGTTTCAAGTTGGTTTTGCGTGCTTTTAGATATATATGGTTATTATTAATAATCAAAGGACATTGCTTACACTTGCCACATTTAAAGGTGCCATTCCTTTGTTGAGTTGTCATACAAGTAGTCATGTGTCTTTGCTCAAACACCTCTTTTAAATTACGGCCTCTTTTTCTAACAAAAGCTGGTCTCATTGGGATCAAGTTTTTAAATTCATCATTGGTTTGTAACACAAACCAAAACTTATTAATAATGTTCTCTATCTCCCTTGAATTCTCAGAAAAAGTATAGATAAAATGGCTAGAATTCTCCTGTGCTTGTGTGCTGGAGGGCCTTGGGATGGGAATACCAATATCATTATTCCCAAACAGTGGTGTGTATAACGAGTCCCTTTTGCTAATAACCTCGTGAATGAGATTATTCACCAAATAATCCGGGTAGCCTCTCTCAATGAACATTGCCCTGAGGATGTTGGCTTCAGCAATAAAATCCTGCAGTCTGCTACACATACGAGATGCCCTAATGAGCAACCCTTTGACTATTCCTTTCTTTTGTTGGAATGGATGTTGGCTATTGAAATGTAGCAGAGAATTGGAGAATGAAGGTTTTCTATAAACTCTAGAGTATAGTTCCATTGATTGTACATCCCTAAGGATTTCTACATCCAAATAATGAAGCCCATTCTCACTGATTTCATAAGTGAACGTTAAGAAATCAGTGGAGGAATTAATATATTCCAAGAAGCCTATTACTTGATCTCTAGTGCCGTCCCAGATGATACAAATATCATCCAGGTACCGGCAGTAAAAAGTGATGTACTGTGCCCAAAGGGACTGGAAAATATACACCTGCTCCCATCTATGCAATACCACATTTGCATAGACGGTAGCGCAGGAAGCACCCATGGCCACTCCCTTTGTTTGTTTAAATAATTCCCCATTAAAAAATACATAACTGTTGTCCAGAACAATATTTAACATCTCAGAAGTTAAATTAATGATATTGCTACTAAGACTGGTTTCGTGTTTTAAAAAATCAGTAAACCATTCAACACCAACAGTGTGGGGTATACTGGGAAATAACTCCTTGATATCCACAGTAATCATTAGTGAAGAGGTAAGGCATTTATCTTTTGGCAAAAGCCTAAGAAACTGCCAGGAGTCTTTAATCACATGGGCCATGGCCGGGGTATGCTTTTTTGTGACGAAGTCTATAAATTTAGAAATGGGTTCCGTTACCCCGCCCGCACCTGCGACAATTGGTTTGAATGGTAACGGGCTGATGCCTTTATGGGTCTTGGGAATTCCAAAAATAATAGGAACCCTAGGTTTATTTACTAATAAAAAGTTGTAAAGCTGCTCGTTAATAGCCCCTTGTAAAAGGTAATCATATAATGTATATTTAATCTTAGCTAGAGCTATGTTGTACTCATTACGAGATATGAGACAATACTGTTGGTCATCATGCAGCATATTATGTATACTTTCTTCATAGGTGTGGTTGTACATAAGTACAACGCCACCACCCTTATCCGGCTTCATTACCCTAACATGTTCCCTAGATAACATTGAGATGTATTCAAGTTCTTGTTTGGTTATGTTAGCTTGCTGTGTGTTTGCAGAATAAAAGAACTTGTCACGCAGTTCATGTTCCACTAGCTCCTCATACAATTTCAAAGGTTGTGCCAGAGGTGGATTAAATGTGCTTTTTCTATTAAGCCCATTTGTGTTGTATGCTGTGTTTTTAAAAAAATGTTTCAAATTTAATGCTCTAGTAAATAATTTAAGATCTACCAGTAAGTTTGCTAAATTAGTTCTATTAGAAGGTACAAATTGAGAGAGGCTACCCAGATTATTTGGTGAATAATCTCATTCACGAGGTTATTAGCAAAAGGGACTCGTTATACACACCACTGTTTGGGAATAATGATATTGGTATTCCCATCCCAAGGCCCTCCAGCACACAAGCACAGGAGAATTCTAGCCATTTTATCTATACTTTTTCTGAGAATTCAAGGGAGATAGAGAACATTATTAATAAGTTTTGGTTTGTGTTACAAACCAATGATGAATTTAAAAACTTGATCCCAATGAGACCAGCTTTTGTTAGAAAAAGAGGCCGTAATTTAAAAGAGGTGTTTGAGCAAAGACACATGACTACTTGTATGACAACTCAACAAAGGAATGGCACCTTTAAATGTGGCAAGTGTAAGCAATGTCCTTTGATTATTAATAATAACCATATATATCTAAAAGCACGCAAAACCAACTTGAAACCACACGGTCACTACACTTGCAACACGAAAGGTGTGGTGTACATTGGATACTGCTTGACTTGTGGCGCGTTTTATATAGGAAAAACTGAAAGGGAGTTTAGGAAGCGTATATATGAGCATATCTATGATATAGGTAAAAAGAAAGATAGTAACGCATTCTATAAACACTCCCTTAGTTGTCCTAATTTTAAACTTGCCTTTATGGTGCTTGAACAAGTTCATCCAAGTAATAGGGGTGGAGATTGGGAATCTACCCTGGAATTCAAGGAATTAATCTGGCAGTTAAGGCTTGATGCTAGTAGTTTACCTGGCATGAATGAGACGTTAAGTATAGGGCCAGTTCTTAAACTCAGAAGAGCCAGATTATAGCTCACAGCCTATAGTGCATGTTCTAACACAGGTTGATATTTCATACAACAAATCTAGTGGTTGTTATTTGGGCTGTTTAATGTACAGACAACTTCTTGTCCAATACAATATTACCTTCAGGTATTATTTACAGGTCCCAATGTTGTTTTTAAAATATGTTTTATATGTAATGCTTTTATGACAATGCGAAATTGCACAGTACATATTATATTTTATATATTAAATGTATATGAATTTCAGTTTTGGTTTGCACAAGTATGTGCATCCCAACAGATTTTTAGTAATATATTAAGAAGGAAATGGCATATGTCTTTAAATAATTTTCCAACAGCTTGTTCTGTTTATTTAATTAAATTAAGCATGTGATTTAGGTATATAGGTAGCGCTTTCACAGTTTGTTTTTCACTCTGACTTGAAAAAGCCTGGAATTGTCCAGGCGAAAGCACTTGTCTCAACTGTGTTTTCTTTCTGTGTTAAAGGATTTGTTTGGGAATAAACCTGCTTTTACCATCTTATTGCAGCAGTTGGATTATTGTCTCCACGGTGTGTTTGGATATTGTTCTCAGTTGCTCTTTATTTTTTGCGAGATTTCTTTAGATGTAGCATTTCTAACAGTGCTGGGTCAGACATGGCTTTGTAAGTCAAGCAGAGATCGCCTCTAAGTAGGCGATATAAGACAGAGAATAGTTGGAGTTTTTTGAGTCTGTCTATATAGAACAAGTGTTTAAGGCCTAGAATCCTCTTTGTGAGGTACTTTTCGGCCTCTCCAGTTGTTGCAGGTGTCTAGTGAGGTACATGCCAAATGGGGCATTGTATTCGATTATTGCCCTAATGAGGGAGGAGTACAGGGAGACAATGACATCTTTCTTCCTGGATGCAAAACCCTTCGTAATGAGATGTGCCACATAGAAGGACTTTCTGACCCCAGTGGCAGTGTGGTGGTCAAAAGAGAGGTTACTGTCAACCTGTGTTCCCAGATCTCTTATAACACCTTCTGTGTTCAGTGGACTACCATCGATGTGGTAATTCATGAGAAATGGGTTTTTTCCCAAAGGGGATGATGACACATTTTTTGCCATTGAGCTGAAGGCCTTGGTTCTGACACCAGTCGTTGGTCTCAGCTAAGCCTTTCTGTAGGATGTCAACATCACTTGAAGAGTTTATAATGGCGCCTAACTTGCAATCGTCTGTAAACTTTGTCAGTCAAAGTCCCTTTGTGTTGGCCTGGACTTCTGAGAAGTAGATACCAAACAGGAGAGGACCCAGGACTGATCCCTGTGGTACTCCACTCGTGACTGTTCGGCAGTCTGACTTGGAGTCAGCTACATTCACACTGTGGGTTCTATCTCTGAGCCAGTTTGCAACACACCTAGGTTGATGCATAGCTTACTGAGTTTTTCTATGATTCCCGAGTGGGGAATGGCATCAAAGGCCTGGCCAGTTCAAGGTAGGCTGTATGAACAACCTTGCCTTCATCCACAGCTCTAGTGACTGACTCAAAGAAGTCAACCAAGTTGAGCAGGTGTGACCTACCCTTCACAAAACCAAACTGTGTGGGATCCAGAGTTTGGAGATTCCCTATATCCTTGTTTATTAGGTCCATGATGATGTGTTCCATAGCTTTGCATATCAGACTTGTCAGGCTAATGGGGCAATAGTTCCCAGGGTCTGTAGTCACTCCTCCTTTGTGGAGAGGGATGACTACAGCAGTGCGCCATTCACTAGGGACAAAGCCTGAGGTGAGACTGTGAGTGAACAGGGCACACATGTGAGGTGCCAGTTCACTCTGTAGTTCCTGTAGAACACAGCCAGGGATGTTGTCAGGTCCCATAGAAGCTGTATTCTTGGCCTTGGACAGTGCTGTTTTAACCTGTGCAGCAGTAATACTGGGTACCTAGTAATCTACTGGTGTTGTGATTGGTCCTTTGGGGGGGGGGTAAAGTTGGCACTGACTCTGTCGACCAGTATATTGGCAATATCTGTTAGCTTGGTATGGGAGATACCATTGTGCATAGCGCAGAGCAAATCTGGGTATTGCTGTGGAGGTTCTTTACATAACTATAGAAGGCCTTGTGGTTGTCTTTACTATCTGCTGCAATTCTGTTTTCATAGCTAGCTTTAGAGAATTTGATGAGGGATCTCAACTTTTCGTTGAGGCTGATAAGGGAGTTTTTCCAGTCTGGGGACTTCATCTTATTCCGCATCAGTTTCCTCCTTCTGTTGTAGAGTTTGTTTATGGCAGGGGACCACCAGATTGGCTTCCCTTTTTTGGAGGAGAGTGTTTTGGTTCTATTGGGTATGGTGAGATCCATGCATTTGTGTACGTGTTTCTGCAGTGCATTGGTGTATGATTCGGCAGTCATGCAAATATACTCCATTTGCATGGGTGCTGTGAAGTCAGCCACCTCTGTTCTTAGGAGCACAAAGTTAGCTTTGGAGAAGTTTTTCATGGTGCTTACCTTTGTGGGGGTGGGTGGGAGGGATGTGGATTTCCAAGATGATTAGTTTGTAGTCGGATCTAACCAGGGAGGAGTTGACTATTGGTGTAGAGCAACAGTCACCCATGTTTGTAATGACCAGGTCAAGGATGCTGCTACCTCTAGTAGGGGTAAGAATGAGTGGTCCAGGGCATTGCAATTAATGAATTTCAGGAAACGTTGTGCAAGTGTATTGGTGCATGAGTAGTTTTCCCAGTTAATGGAGGGGTAGTTGAAATTGCCCAGTATGAGAGTGTTAGTTTGGACCCTAATATTCTCCAGGGTGCTTAGGAATGTGGAGTGAGTGTCTTGGGACATGGTTGGGGACCTATAACAGGCTACGACCTGAATCTCTGTCTTACCCATTGTTAGCTGCACCTGAAGTATCTCTGATGTGTTATGTTGAGCTAACAGTCTGGAGGTGTGCTCATCCTATATGAATATGGAAACACCACCACCTTTGTAGCTTCGGTCCAAGTTCTGGGGCCGAACGGTGTGGAATGAGCTATAACCTGGTAGTGCAGGGTTGCTTTCTGCTGTCTTGAATCAGGTCTCTGTTACAGCACAAATTTCGATGTTCTCCATTTTAAGGACTGCTTCGAGCGAGTGCATTTTGAGATTTAGACGTCTAGCACTGAGCAGCATGACCCTCAGATTGCATTTGTTTGTAGTTGTTATGGTGGTAATTTGGTCTTTGGAACACCACCTAAAAAGGCACTACAGGGGTGGCAAGAGCCTTGGCTAGTGTCTGGAAGCCCAGGGGTGACAGATGCAGGCCATCTCTGGCAAATCATCGAGATCTGTCAATCATGCCATCCCAGCAGACAGAAACTGGATCCCCTTAGAATGACACTAGAAACTTAGCCAATTGTTGAAATCAATTGTTTTCTGCTTGTACTATGGTATAATTCTGGGTGATGGTAGGATGCTGCTCAGGGTTAGGATCGTACCCGCTTGGGCAACATAATCTGAGAGCTCCTCCATGTCTCTTTTCATGTAGTCCAGGGAGGTACGTCTCAGGTCATTCACACCCACATGTACAATGACACAGTCATATTTGCACCTGTTGTTGAGGGACCTGAGTGCGTGCATTATGTGGCGGTTCCTGGCACCTGACAGGCAGCTGACTGTTACTTTCTCCTTATCCAACCTAATGAGTGGGACATCAGTGTGCCTCACTATCGAGTCACCTGTGACTAGTGTGCTCGGCATGCTGTTTTGCCTTAGAGGCTTTGTTTGAGTGGCACACTGTTTAGGAGAGGTATGTGTCTCGTGATTAGTGTTGTGTTGTGGTGGTGGAGTGTGTTTCTGCCTTGGGGGTCGCTGCTGTTTAGGTAGATTTTTATTGAGAGCCTCCGTGAAGGTGGGTGTGTCGTTTGTGTTTTTTATGTGAAGGCAGTGCTGGCATGTGTTCTGGAGGGCTATGTGTTCCATGTGGTGTGGTGCAACTGCTGACCTTCTCCTCTTGACCAGATATTTCGGTCTTGGCTGGAGAGTGTGTGGCTTGCAATTTGGATATATCAGTGCATCTCTCACAAGTCTGAGTGCTGGGAAGTAAGAGGAGAGGGTTGTCGGTGTACATGAGACAGTTGCTACATTGCCTCACGATGCCCAATTTCACCAGGTTAATAGGAGAAAGCACAGGGAACTGACCTTTAGGCATGCCTGGAGGAGTGGGTATTAATAATAAGTACTGGAGCTGTTTCCTTGTAGAATGTTTAGTGCTGGTAGCACTTTTGTTTGCTGCAATAACTGTTTCAAGCAATGGATTGTAAGATACAATCAATTAAAATGTTTTTAGTCCATTTAGTCAGGCATATTTTAATCAACCAGAGGTGAAGTTGTGGGTAGCAATTAATAAAGAGCTGAAGGGCTTTACCTGGGAGGGGAAGACGGCAAGAATCAAGTGGGATAAACTGATTCTTCCAGTAGAACAGGGCAGATTGGGATTACCCAATTTGAAGGGGTATTTCAGATCTACACAGTTAAGACCCTTATACATAGCACAAGCAGAAAACTATAATTCAAAGTGGAAAGGGATAATGATGAAACACAGGGAAGCTCAAGAAACAAGGAGAGACTGGGATTTTGGATACAGTGCTTTAAGTAGAATAACAATAATCATGCAGAATATTATATCCATAAAATAGCAGAAAATATTCTAAGAACCAAACCAACACGGGAATGGAGAAAGGAGATTCTGCCAATTGTGATGACTGCAGTAAGGGATACAGATAATAGGCAAAAGGGGGACAGAATTTATTGGAGCAAACTGGCAAAGGAACCAAGGTGTTGAGAGCAAATAACTAGAGAGGGAAAGATGATAGAATGGGAAGATGGCAAGAATTTATTTGGGCTGCAGGTTAGAGATTGCCTTCCCTATTAGGGATTGTTATCAAAGTATAGGCAAAAAGAAAGAACTGGGGGGTCCTAAACAACAGACCAGCACTGGTAGAGTTTGTAATAGAATCTAGAACAGAAGCTATCATTACAAAAGGAATAATTAGTAGAGCTTACAAAATATTGCATGATAACTACAAGAATCAATCAGAGGAGGTAAGAAAAAATTGGGAAGAGAGACTGGATAAGCAATTCACAAAGAAGCAATGAGAGGATATATGGATGTCTCCCCGATATGCAACAAAATCTAGAAGATTAAGGACTTTTTGCCTGGAAATGTTTACATAGATATTTTTATACCCCAAATAGACTCCAGAGAAATTTTCCTCAGGCAGACAGTAAATGGTGGTGTGAAGGGGAAGAAACAGGTAAATGGGAACATATTTTCTGGGAATGTGGTGAGTTGGCAGACTTTAAGGATTCCCTGTGGATGCACTGTTGGAGATACTAGGTGGACAGATTGGTCTGATGAGGGAGATGATTTTTCTGAGCTATGACATGGAATCTGAATTGCCTAGACGTGGCAAGGCTCTTCATTGTCTAATAATGCTGGCTGCCAAAAAAGCAGTTACTAGAAAATGGAAAACAACCTTTAAATCAACTATACTGGAAGTAGTGAATATAGTAACAGAGATAAAACATCTGGAAATGAGATCTTTAGAAAAGGGTAGGAACAATCTTCATAAGAAAAAATGGGAATTGTGGGAACAATACATACACTGGAGGAATGAGGTCTAAAAGGCAGCAGGACTTAAATGAGCTATGAAATGTTTGAGTGACAAAGATTGGGTAGATTATAAGTGATGTATAATGTTTGCTACTGGGAGTGTGTCAGTACAGTTTGTGATGTAAAATGCTTGCAATTGGGATTGTATCGATGTGGTTTGTTTTCATTTATATAAATGTATGATTGCCTATGTAGCAAGTGATGGTTTAATAAACATGTTTCTTGTTAAAAATAAAAAGGCAGGAACTGAATAATTTATGTAATATTGCTTAGGTTATGTGATATATTGCTATATATGTGAAGTATAACGTTTGCGTGTTAATATCATTTGATTACTTTTATATGAATGCAAATTTGCCTATGCCACAAGTGATAATTCAATAAAGGTGTTTGAAAAAAAAGTAGAAGAACAATGTTCAATATTCACTCTTTCCTTGTATTTTCAATCTTTTGTTGGTGTGTCGGCACTTGGCATTATGAGTTCCAACATTTCAGTAGCGAGCTCTCCTACATTAACTGTCTATATGCATCATATCGTACATGTTTATTTTTATTTTTTATTTTACATTGTTAACAGTGCTAGTCCAACTGGATATATTTCCATTTTCAGTAGAGGCCTGGGGAGAAAAGCTCCAGTAGTAACAAATAAAAATTGAAATTAAAATTAAAAATCAATATTATTACATAGTAAATGAAAGGATTTCAATAAAAAAGATTACTAAAAATACAAGAAGTAATAAGAATACTAAAAATACAAGAAGTAATAATAAAATAAAGTAGGTGTTTACAATAGTAAAGGTGACAATATGTACAGGATAATGTATGTCTGCCTATACAAATGATGCATTACTTGCTCAACTCAGTTTTCCACCTTTAGACTGTATGTCAGTGTTGGCACAGTTTAAGTTCCCCAAACTCTATAATTAGACTCTTAGTGCAAACCACAGCCATTATACTGAATAATGACCAAACAAAACCAATAAACATCCTTCAGTGCATCTAATGCCTGATCAACAATTTCCCTTTAAGTGCATATTCCTGACACCAGGATCACTCATTTTAATAGCATCATTTACCTGTGTATACTAATGACAGCAGAACTGATAATATTACCACCTTCACTACAGTGTATATCATTGGTAACAGACTCACTAATATTAATAATTTCATTTAACATTTTATATTAACATGTTCCTTAGCAAAGAATGCTCAATTTTTTCTTATCATCTTTTAAGTTAATTTTGACAGCCTTTATCTGTTTTAACTAAACTCTTAAAGAATACACTCAGCAATTTCAGTAAATACATGCACTACTTTTTGTCATTTAAGTGATCTAATATTTGGAATTAAACTGTGGTTTCTTTCTTGCGATGGAAGTTTAGTGACTACAGATGAGAGAGGCAGAGTGCTTCTTGGTGAGAGTACAACGAGCGCATGAGGTAGGAAGCAGCATGAGCGAGGCTATCCCAGTCTGGGCTGAGGCTACCTTACCCACTTCATTAGGTACCAAACTATTAACCAACTCCAGGATTCCTTGACTCACACCCAATGGTTACACTTGCTGTACACAAAGGAGATAATATTCTACAAGCATTTTTACAAGACAGAATACCCAGTTCTTCTCCCAACAGTGAAATTCCTCTGTCACTATCATTCTTGACAACCAGTTGTGGACAAGTCCGACAGTTTGGACCATCTGTTTCAGAATTTCCTCCAGTCTCATATGCCTCTTTTGTTGGGTCTGCTTCTTTGAATGTTTCAGCTTTGGAGCAATGATGTCACTTTCATCTAGACTCAGTACGCATGCTGTGCATTTTGGGGTTCCAAAAGTTCAGTATCATGGCCACCTCTCAACATCACTAGGAAGTCATGAACTAACTCCACCTTCAGATCATTCCTATAATTTTGAACTTCCACAGATGAAAGTCCTGGCTCCTCAGGTTCCAGCAAATGTGTCTTACTCGTATCCAGAAACATCTGTGATACAGAATTTTCCAAATTTCTCACACAGGTTCCCCCATGACTTACAGGCATTTATCAACAAGTCGTCATGAAGATGCCACTTGGTGGAGCCTACAGCAGTCAAGATCCAGGACCCCCCAGTCATTTAATTTAGGAAGACCAGTGATTACAGGACATCAGCCACAGATAGCTGCACTCCTTCAGAACTCTTCCAAGGGTGTTCTAAGTTCTACTAGACTTTGCAGGAGATGCAGATTCCCTAACCAACAGTCTCCAAGTAGCAGTGACGAACCTGGAAAGAAAAAACTTCATGTCTGCCACCTTCCCACATGCAAAAAAGTCTATGGGAAAACATCCCGTTTAAAAGCCCATTTGAGGTGGACTGTAGAAGAGAGGGTCTGTAACTGGATCTTTTGTGGCAAGAGCTTTACAAGGTCAAATGAGCTCCAAAGACATGCCAGGAAGTGAGATACAGGGTAGTTCATGAGTTGTACCTATTTAAGGCACTTCCAGGCCATTCGACAACAGAGCTAAGGGTCTAAGGATTTTTTCTCAATAGCCCACCCTGTTCTTGTTGTACTCTTAAACCCAATGTATTTATTGCTGCCCAGTCCGTACGTTAATTTAACCACAAATTTCCTTCCTCTCTCTTTCTTTGGCTGTTGTCAGTAAGCACAAAAGTATAACTTTGCAAAGCACTTCCTTAAGCTATTTAAAGTCATAGATCCAGAATACTGAGTGTCCATCTATCCAGTCTGTCCTGCTTTTTCAACCTGGTGGCTTTTGAGTTGCCTGCCCCATCTTATCTCATCTGCTTATACTAGTGAGCAATAGAAGAGCAAGAAGTTGCTCCCATTAGACTGCTAAAGCTTGCGATACCTTCTTGCTCATCACTTCTTCCCTGCTTAGTGTACAGAACATAGATCTATATGTAATAAGCAAATCACTTATGGCTTATTCAAGGGAAGTACTTTTTTTTTCTCTTGAAGAGTTGAGCAGGCATCCATTTCAGCTATAAACTTTCTCCATGAGCATCATACATCTTTGAAATGGTCCTTCACTAATCAAACTGAAATTATTATTATTATTATTATTATTATTAGGATAAAGCTGTAAATGAATCAGTCCCAAAGCCTCTTAGAAGTAAGAACATTTAATCTCAGCAAAAATTATCCAGTCATCCACTTCACGCATATCCCCCATAAAGAGTAACCATGACCCAAAACACTTCAGATCTAACACTCTGAATCACAACAGTAAAAGAAATGTTTTAGTAATAGGTGACTCTATTGTCAGGCGCACTGACTTGTCACCTACAAAGCTGGACAAGAAGAGGGTTGCAGTGAACTGTCTTTCAAGCAGCAGGATCTCTGACATAATATTGGCTATAAGGACCATAACATTTGACAAATATGACTACAACGTATAGGTACACCGTTTGTGCTGCATGGCCACCATTTACAGCCTTTGTAACCCTTTCAAATATAGATCACTTTCTTTGTCCGTTAATGAGTATTGTAAATGCTTTTCCTTTTAGCAAAGTCTCCATTATTTTGGGTGACTGTGATTATGCTTTTCACAAAAAGTTTACCTGATTAAATAGTATTTACCATTCATTTAGATGACTAGAGATGCAAAACCCTGAAGAACATACAGACAGACATGACACAACTTTCCATGAATATTACAAATGCAGAAAAGACATTAGTCCTGAACAGAATTTTTCTTCACCTCAAATGATACCTAAATACAAAGAAAAATTAACTGGCTTCACTAATTGGTTACCCAAGTAGTATTATTCCAGGGGAATCCAGTATGTGTCAGCATCAGACAAGCTTCTCAACATTCCAACTTGCTTTGCTAAGGATGGCCTCCACCTCTCATTTCAGGGTTTCTACATACTGGATAAACCCTTTGCTACTCCCCAATGCCTGTTTCAGAGTCCAACACAACTAATATATCAACCTCTGAAATTAGATTATATTAAAGTGGAACTGCTCTATGCTAGAAGTCTAAACAATAAATTGCCTGATCTTGAGGTATTCCTGCATTTAGAAAAAAAGCATATTGATTGTGACTTTGTTTAAATGTAAAGAGAGCACTCCCTTTATACCTGAGTTTTGTGCATTCCAATCCAACTGTGGTTGAGTCTCCGTAGTTGTCAAGGAAGACAGAATCTTCAGAGAGATCCCCAGGGCCCCACAAACTGAACTCACTTGAACTACAGAACACTCTAGATAGGATTATTACAGATCACCTTCTTTATCCATTAATGAGTATTCTAAATGCTTTTTCCTTTAACAAAGCCTCCATTATTTTGGGTGACTGTGATTACGCTTTCACAAATAGTGACACCTATGTCTCCAATAAAGGATATTCTGCAAAACTGATAGACTCAATAAACAAATATTCTCTTGCGCACTTATTAAATAAGTTGACTAAAGGACATAACAATCTTGATCTGATTCTTACAAATATGGCTACCTTTTGCATTCCTCTGATATCTCATTCCATAGAAAAGTCCGACCACAAATGTCTGACCTTCTCCTTTAAACTCTCAAAATCCCCTACAGCAAGCTGCATTGAATTTAAGAACTACAAACATGCCAACTTCATACTACTCTAAGACAAACTATTAAAATAAAGAACACTATCACACAGAAAAAAGGAGTCGTTTACCCCAAGCTGGCTTCTAAAGCCAAAGATAATTATAAATCCTTGGTTAGCTATGTTAGAAAACTACGAAACAATGTACTACATTGCTCTGAATATATGCATGAAGACACTTTCTAGTCTGACCGAATGGATAATGCCAATATCCTTGTAAACACATTTAGTGTCAGTTTCACCCAAGACTTCTATCAAAAGCACTGAAATATCTGAAACCCTTACTTCCTCAATTGTTTCTAAAGATCATTTATTAAAACTGCGAACCAAGACCAGAAAATACTTACTTTATGGGATCTGACAATATAAGTACTTCTTAGACAACAGTATTATAAGTGCTCTTTAAGCACAGTCATTAAAACTCTTTAACCTAAGTTTAGCTACTGATTTTGCCCTTGATGAGGGGCCCACTGCAGTGATGATGCCCCTCTGTAAGGGCGTCCTTACAACCAACTTGGGTAATTATAGACTTATGAGCCTTACAAACCTAATGCAGCCATGGTTCATATTATAACTGACAAAATAAATTAGAATATCTAGAATCTTATTCAATTTGACTCCCCAACAGTTTGACTTAGTGAAGGGCAAATACTATTTAATCCTGTAAACTTATTTGAAAGTGTTATAAAGGTTGTAGATGGTGGCCAAACAGTACACACGGCATTCCTTGATCTGGTTAAGGCCTTCAACACCATTTCTCATGCTAGCATCTTACAGAACCAAAAGCTTTAAAATTGACTTATATGTGGTAAGATGGATAGCAAACTAACTGAAAGACAAAAGCCACAGAGGTGTGAAATGGTGTCCCTCATGGTTTGGTACTGTGATTTCTCTTATTCTGCACTGACTTCTCAGATCTCCAGTCAGAAAGCCAAAACCACTGGCTATCAAAGTTTGTAGATGACTACAAACTGGGGATTGTTGTTACCCAGACCCTTCAGACTGAACTCTTCTTTATAAACTCTTGGTGTACTAAAATGGGCTCCAACTAAATGCTAAAAAGTGTAATAATCACTTCTGGTAAACAATAACAAAACGAAGATGTAATCACAGAACTATGAACTTGGCTTGATGGCTACCTCATGTTTGGCCATCAGGTGATAATAATACCTGTCAGGAAATCCTTTTGTTTGGCAAAGCTAATAACTAAAGGGATATCATGAAGGCCTAAGGAGGTAATCCCTCCCTTATACTCAGCATTAATCGGGCAATTAATGAGTACAATACCCACTTTGCAATGTGGCTCACTAAACATACCAAACAACTGAAAATACCATAATGAGTTTTGTGGGGGGCGATCTCTTTCTTACTTACCCTGTCATTACAGACCCAGTTGTCCTGGACCTCCTGTATCTCCACAAGTCCAATATTTCCACCAGTATTAGAACAAGGTGCATAAATCCTCACCCACAGGGAAGGTTTACAACCCAGCATCTCCCAAATATCTGGAATAAACCTCCCTTGCATGTTAACTATCATAATGTATTTTCTTCCTTTAAACATAGCCTAGATGACTAGATGGGTATCTACAAATTTACTCTGGGATTGGCTAGTATGGTCTTCCTATAGAAAGAAGGTGCATCATGATGGAGGGTGCAGGAATGGAATGAATGGCCATAAGACTTAGTTGCCTTGAAATATCTGTGAATCAATATACTGTGACATTTTCAGAACTGATAACATTAACAGTTTCACTACCAGTCTACATTCATGGCAGAAGAATAACATTAACAGCTTAATTTAGCAGTGTATATTAAGGGTATTAGAAATGCTAATATTAACAGCTTTATTTACCAGTCTATACCAATGGCTTTAGAATCACTAATATTAACATCTTGTAACTGCATACATCAATAGGTTCCAAACTGTTAATATTGACAGGTTCACTATTGGTGTACATTACTGGAATTTGAGTCACTCATTCTAATACTCTCACTAACAATGTACATCAATGACATTTGAATTACTAATTTTATCACCTTCTCTACCCTTGCATTCTAAAGGTATAAGAATCTGTAATATAACTACCTTTGCTATCAAAGTATGGTAACTGCATCAGAAGCATCAATGTACCATATTTGCTAAAAGTGTAGATTGATGACATTATATTCATTAATATTAATCTCTTCACTTACGAGTACATATTGCTAGTATTAGAATCATGGATATTAACACCTTCACTATCAATACAAATTAATGTTATCAAAATCACTAATATCCTCAATTATACTTACCACTGCATATTAAATATAGTAGAATCACATATATAACATCTTCACTACCAATATGGGTGTTGTACTAATCATTATCACTGTCAAGGAATATTAGTGGTATCAGAATCACTAATGGTACTAGTCAATAATTTAAAAAATTTCACAACCAATGCAACTAATATACATTAATGTTATAAAAATCACTGTTATTTACTGCTTCACTATCTATATATACATGTATCTATCTATATACATACATATATATATATATATATATATATATATATATATATATACACACACATGTATCTATATATATATATATATATATATATATATATATATATATATATATATATATATACATACATACATACATATACTGTATATATACATGGTTTACCATCATATAGTCGACACTCACATAAAAGAACCACCTGAAATGTTGACTAAAAGGTAGAAAATGTAATGTCAACAAGGTCAAAATGTCACAAACACACCTCTGTTTGTGAATATGACCTAACTCAACATTTGTAGAATGCAGTCCTACACTGTAAAAGACGTAACATGATGATTTTGCAGTACCCCCCTGGGGGGCTGCTCCTCCCCTACACGCTCTGCAAAATATATATTCCAACTCAGCGAGTGCACTACAGTGGGGAAAAGAGTAAATTTCCCGAACCCCACTGTACCGCGATCTCTAGTTAAATGACCGGTCTCATCTTTGTGAATGCACCGAGCATTCGCTGAAATGGAACTCGCACAAGGAAAGGATCGGCAACATGGGTTGGCCAACCATCAATCAACAACCCGTGGTCACAGAAACTTACCTTGGCATTTCAAATGTAAACCTATGTACAGAAATATATATTTTTACACACACACACACACACACACACACACACACACACACACACACACACACACACACACACACACACACATATATATATGAATCAAAACACCAGAGTATATCAGTGGTATTAAAAATGGTAATACCAACACCTTTATTCATGATATGTATTTGTGTTATTAGAATCTCTGTTATTAATAGCATAATTTTCAGAGTACAACAATGGTATTAGAATCTTTAATAGTAACAGTTTCACTACCAGTATATAATAATGGTTGTAGATTACCTAATATTATCATCTTCACAACAAATATATCTACTAATTGGGAAAAAACAAACTGGATACGCTCCAAAACCAATGGGTTGTTCAGTAATGCAAAAGCACTCAATCCGTAAATCCAGAACTTATAAACTTGTAAACTTTTATTTAAGCACAAACACAGGCTTTTCGTCGGAAACACTCCAACTTCATCAGAAATGGAAAAAAGCGTCTCTCTCTAACAGTTACCTATAAATACAAAAGTTTGAAAAGATCACATCATCGTTAAATTAAATCGGATTACATACCGACACACCCACAAATACTAAATCATGTAATCTTCAAAAACTGAGTAAACACACTAAAAAATTAAATACAATCTAACTGTTAAAATGTTAAGATGTATAAAAATATATTTTAAAAGGAAGAATCCCTATAAAAATGTGAAAACAAAGGCACACAATGTATCAGAAAAAGTATACAAAAGCACACACCGCAACATTTAAGCCCTATGGATACGGTGCTGTTGCTAAATAATACTAAATAGATCTACAACTAACAACAGTTGACAACCCATATAGCACCATTTTGAAAAATAAGTCACAAAGAACTATTGCTGTCCCAATGTAAATACACCCTAAATAGACAATAAAAATTAATAAATAATAATAATAATAATGGTGGGTCTGTGCGGGCGTACTAGAAAATAAAATGAACACTTATAAAGAAAACCAATCATCACTAAAGCTGAAACTTTAGTATTGTACGCTAGTAAGAAAATATTGCATGCATATAAATATCATAACAGTGACGACTGAATCAGACCTTAAAAAACAGAAAACCAAGGAAACTGAATTAACCCTGTGCACTGACAGTTAAAAGAGATACGAACTAGTAAATACGTAAACTACAAAGAAAAAAGGGATACTACTAACTCTAAATGTTGCTAAGGACCAAATGAAAACATAAACTATAATGACAAACCCTAACAAACGGGTCTACTGCATAAAATAGCTGTAAAAAATAAACTAATAAAACTGTAAAATCATGAATTAACATATTAAACAGTCTGAACTTAGTATTGTCTGAATTTAATTAAATTAATAATTAATAATAATAATAATAATAATATTAATTAATTAACAATAATAAAATTAATAATAAATTAATAATTAATATTGTCTGAAATTAGTATTAGTATATATTTTTACATACACACACACACACACACATATATATATATATACATATATATATGAATCAAAACACCGAAGTATATCAGTGGTATTAAAAATAGTAATACCAACCCCTTTATTCATGATGTGTATTTGTGTTATTAGAATCTCTGTTATTAATAGCAGAATTTTCAGAGTACAACAATGGTATTAGAATCTTTAATAGTAACAGTTTCACTACCAGTATATAATAATGGTTGTAGAGTACCTAATATTATCATCTTCACAACAAATATATCTACTAATTGCATCAGAATCATTAACATTAATACCTTCTGAAACATTTTACTTGAGCTGTCAATAGTATGAACTGAGTTATTAATACCTCCTGTTGTTAGTACAATCTTGTCTACAAGTAAATGAATCTTATATCCATAATTACCATAAATTTTAAATCCCTCTACTTCTACATTATTTCGGATGCAGTTAATGGAGAAATGGTCATCCTTGTTTGCCCACCTGTTTAAAGTAACAGCTTAAAAATAAAAAGGACCTATTTTAACATTTGTTTTAGAATCTCTATATAAACTTTGCATTATTTTTAATAAAATCTGGAAATCTATATTTATTCAATACACCAAACAGAATTTGCCAACTTAGTGTGACAAAAGCTTTCTTAATATCTAGACTTATTACCACCATTTTTTGCTTCATTGTATTAGAGTAATCTATTAAATTACTACTCTTTTAATATTACTGTGCCTTGTTTTGTCCAGAATGCATCCTGTTTCTCAACTTTGGTGATAATGAGTTCAACAATTTCTTTTTTAGTTTCCCATGGTTTGTGCTCCCCTACCTTTACCTCACATACTACTATCCCCTATCCTGATCCTTTTCCTTCTGTCACCTACATCAGCTTGGCCCCCTGTACTCACTCTCACCACCCTGCTCCTCAAAACAGTTCTGCTACCCTTAAGTCCTCTCTGTTCTAGTTGTGTTCCTTTTTTTCTTAAGTCTGTGATTACCACCCATCTTTAACAGTCTCCCATAGCTACTCTTAGCATTGTGCTACTAATTACACCTCAGTACCATTACTTTTTCTCTTTTATTCTCATCACTTACTGCAATGGTTGCAAACTTTTTTCTTTTAATTTTCCTGTGCAATGGTTCAGCCCTATTGCTTAACTAGTTTCAGTACTTACAACTCCATTGATTTTTTTCTCTCTGCAATCTGCCACCATTTGCTGCAACCCACTCTGTTTGCACTCGTTACACTTGGGCACACTCTGCCCCCAATCCCACCCCCCCACTATCCCTAGATTTAAACCAAGCCACAAAACACCCCCCTCAGCAATTCATCCAATCCCATCAGCCACAGATGTAATTGCCAATTATCCATATACTAGTACACTGATTACTTTTTCTTAACCATAGTACAACCACTCCCTATAGCAGACACACTCTCACTTGTCAATATATATATATATACTATATACCAAAACAAAACAAAACTCCAAACTGCATACGTAATGTTGCTTTCTACTCACTCTGCTAATAACCTCTTACCTTCTAACTTGCTTTCAAACTCTACAAGTCAAAGCTATCTACTCCCCACCCCCACTAACCCACTGCATTCTGCATTAAACAACATAATCATATCTCCTTACCTTTTTAGCAGCTCCTACACAGACCTATTTATATTCAAATATGCTCATTCTCAGTCTATCCCACATCTACAGCTCAAATATGTTAAACCAGTTACCAGACTTAGACACCTACTCCTATTCAACTCTACTCTGCTCAAGCTAAGTGGTGACATACATCCTAATCCAGGACATCAACCACATAATCAAACCCCTCACAATGCAAACCTCACTAACTCGCCATAACACCACTCATCTCCCTCACAGTTGCTCAGATCTCCTACTATCAAACATGAACCTAAGAAGCATACTTAACAAAAGTGATGAGTGTCATGCAACTATTGCCCATTATGCCTCTGACTTAGCTATCCTAACAGAAACCTGGCTAAAACCAACTTACCTAATAGTGAAATCCTAACCCAAGGTTACAACATACATAGACAAGACAGAATACATAAAAGAGGCAGTGGCATAGCTATAATATACAAGAACACTTCAAACTAGAAAGGCTCCAAGTCAACCCCCCCAGAACTACAAAATACAGAAATTCTAATTACCTGCCTTCAACTAATCTCTAACAAACACATTATTTTAATAGTTATCTATATACCCCCAGCTAACAACACTTCCACTACTGAAGACCTCCTTTATTGGAGTGCTTCAACTTTTAGACAAGAAACTATAACAATGGGGGATTTCAACATGGATTGGTCCACCTACTCATCAGATAATCCCTCCAGTTTTATCAACCTCCATGGTTTCTATCAAATTATACAACCCCCTATCAGATTTGACAAACATAGCAAAAAAGAATCAATACTTGACTGGACACTCACAAATAAACACTCACTGTCATCAATCAGGCTCTTTCCCTGACTGCTTCAGTGATCATCTACCCACCTACCTCCTTAGGCAACGTATCTATCCTACTAAAAATATCACTTACAAACTTGTCCGCAAGAAAAGGCATTTCTCTCCTGAAGTTTTCAAACCCATTCTGCAACAATGTGACTGGTCCCTTTTAAAACACCTGTGCCTAAACTTAGCTGTTGAATATTTTAATGATAAATTCCTCAATATACTAAACAACCTAGCTCCCCTTAGAAAGATCCATACTAAATCTAAGCACATACAATTGCTTAAATGAGACTAAGAAACTCCTGAAGCAGAGAGACAGAGCATGGAATCTATACCATAAGAACAAAAGTTAAGATTCCCTCCTCACATACTATCAATTATGCAACCTTGTCAAAAAACAAATTAAACAAGACAAAAAGCTATACTATACATCCATGCAACAAAAACACCAAAGCAATCCACAGAAATTCTGGGGTGCAATTAAACAACTACTTACGCCTGGACATAACACAAACCCATCTCCAACCACTCTAAACATGACAGGCAGTACAGTCACACAATTTAACTCACACTATATCAACTCTATACTCACCTAGTAGAAAATAACAAGACCCCACTATCTAACCCTAACATACTAGTTAGTTCCCCCAACTCCTTTACAATCGAACCAGTTCAAACTAACATCATCAAAAAGTACTTATCTACACTTAAGCCACCCTACATCACAGCTGACCAACTCCCCAATGAATTTCTAAAATTAGCAGCAGCCTCCATCTCCTACCCTACATCTCTACTAATAAACTAGTCCATTACTGAGCAATATGTTCCCAAACTCTGGAAAGACTCCTATATCATCCCCTCCACAAAGATGGCACCTATACAGAGTTCTCAAACTACAGGCCAATTGCCATCCTCCCCCATAGCCGAAATTCTTGAAAAATCGAAACACAGACAACTCCTTAGCTACTTACTAAGTAATAATCTCCTATCTGCATCTTAACATGGCTTCAGACCTAAACACAGTACCATCACGGCCCTTGTCAGCTTTACAAACACAATCAACCATCTTAGACATAATAACCAGCTCATCTCTGCCATCTTTCTTGATATGTCTATGGTCTTTGATACAGTATAACACCAAAAGCTGCTAAAAGAATTAGCTACTTTAAATCTAACCCAGCCTGCCTTCCTCTGGCTTCTCAGCTACTTAACTGACCGCCAACAGGCAGTTAATTGGCAAAGTGAACTATCCACCCTACTACCAGTCTCAGTAGGAGTACCCAAGGCTCAATTCACGGTCCACTGCTTTTCACCATATTCACTAATAGGCTCAGCACAGCCACCCAGCATACAACTATCATTCAATACACTGATAACTCCTCCCTTATATGCTCAGCTCCCTCCCTAACAGAACTCCTACAAAGAACCCAACAATCTTTCCAGGATATTGAAAAATATCTCTCTGACTCAGTCCAAATAAAATAAAGCTTATGCTCTTCACTAATAGTAAAGCACCTGATAACTATACCCCTTTCTCCATCTACTCTGCCAATAAAACTAAAACAGAACCTGTCCAGCACGCCAAACTCCTTGGAGTCACAACTGACAACAACTTAAAATTTGACAAGCACCTCACTCTAGTTATCACAGAGGTCCACATTAAGCTTGGTTTGCTATACAGAGTCAAGCCTTACCTAACTGATGACACTTGATGTTCCATAGCAATGACTTGTCTACTCTCTACCCTCCTTTATGCCTCACCAATATTCACTAACCTCAGAAAATTTGACTTAAACAAGCTGGAGTCCTGTTATAACAAAATCACAAAATTTGCTACTAACCTCCCTCACAGATCACATCACTGTACAGCATTTCATAAAATAATTGGATTAAATTACCTCATCTCCTATCTCTTAAGCAACTAACATTCATTCATTCTGTCTTACACCATCCAGACTACTGTCCATCACTTAAGAACTTAGTTCAGTACTACTCAAACAACAGAACACTAAGATCCTCCAACAAATTACTACTTACAGTAACTAAACCTAATAACTATCACTGCAATTCTCTATTCTCCCAGCAAATATCCAAGTCCTGGAATTCCGTACCTCAAACGATACTAAACACCAGCAATACACCCAATTTTAAGGAACACCTAGATAGCACCTGGATCTGCTCCTGCATTAACTCAGGCTGATCTATTCTGTAAATCCATATTCTTTCAACAATAATTATCTTTTCGCTTTGTTTATATTCTAAGCTGCTTTTTTCAGCACCCACCAAATTTCAACTTCTCTCTACTTACTTCTAATTCACTACTCCTTAAATCTCTTTACACCTATTTCAAGTCTTTAAGATACATCTTCTTTCCCTCCTTATCAACTCCCCTGCACACTGCCTTGCTGTCACTGTTTGAAGTATATGTTTAAGTAATTTGTTCTTGCCTTCTGCACCATTTATAATTTTTTATTTTTATAATGTTTCCTACCATACCAGTACATTTCCGCTAAAAATCTACCATTTCTCTAGATTGGTACAATCTACCTTTATTTGTCAATTTGCTAATTAGCAATTTATTTTTCTACTCAGAATATTATTACTCTGTATTGTATCTTTTGTTAGACATCTCTTTGTTTTTGTGGTTTTTTTTTTTGTAAATTAGTTGTTTAGTTTACTTACTGCATATATTTCTTGTATTATCCCGTAACGTGTTTTCTTGTATTGAACTGTAAAATCTGCTTCTGGTATTGCATTCCATGAATTTGTATGTAATGTCTTTTTATAAATGAGCTTTTCTCCCCTGGCCTCCACTGAAAACAGCCCTATGGCCCAGTTGGACATCCCCAGTAAACAAATGGAAAATAAATAAATAAAATAAATAGTTAAAACTGAAGTGAATATTTATTCATTTACATAGATTAATGATTTAAAACTATATGGAAAGACTTTTTTTTTTTTTTCATTTTCCTTGTTAATACCAAAGAGTATTTCCAGGTTGGGAGGAAGCTGTTTAAAATGTTGAATGTTGAATTAACAAAAAAATTACACACACACACACATACACACACACACACACACACAGTCACTAAAGCATAAGTGACTCTGGAATGACTTCATCTATGCTGTGTGCTTTCAATATTTTATTATTTTTTAATTTGTTCTTTGACTTTGATTCATAAATTCAGAGATTGTTACTAGGCTTACTACCCATGGGGTCTTTCTAAGGCTAGCCAAGTTTTTCCCAAAAGAAAGATGATACCCTGTATACAAATAGGATATTGGTCACTGTTATAGATTTAAAAAGTTTTCCCCTTTGTCCATCATTTAATTTTACATTAATATGTTTTGATAGGTAGTCCTGGATGGTCTTATCATTCAGTGTTATACTCTCAAATTATGAATTTGCTCATATTTTTTTCTTCTTCTTCTTTCGGCTTTTCCTGGTTAGGGGTCGCCACAGCGGATCACCTGTCTGCTCATGACTGGCAGTGGAGTTTTACAGTGCTGAGTTGCCAGCCCGACACCCAACCTTCCACAGAAGGGACACACACACACACGCGCACACACACACACACACACACACACACACACACACACACACACACACACACACACACTCACACCTAGGGCCAATTTAGAGTGTCCAGTCAACCTACAGCATGTCTTTGGGATGTGGGAGGAAACCGGAGCACCCGGAAGAAACCCACGCTACCACAGGGAGGACATGCAGACTCCGCACAGAAGGCACCCCAGCCAAGGATCGAACCAGAGAACCTCTTGCTGTGAGGTGACAACGCTAACCACTGCACCACCGTGGCTGCCCATTTGCTCATATTTTTTTAATTTACCAAATTCTCTTCAATAATCAAGATTTCTTTATTTGAATGTAAATTATATTTGGTATTTATCTGATACCCTTTTGCTATTATTTTACTTCAGTTGGCAAGTCTATGTAAACTTTTAGTTGTCATTGCACGTGAATGTATCTTAAACTTTTCTAATGCTCTCCCCAGTTTGTGACCATATATTTTCTGATATAGTTTTTTCAAAGTCTTAAAAGTTTTTATCTCCTTTTTTGTTATTTTAATATTGCTTTATGAATTTTTTCTTGTAATTTTTTCGGGTCTGAATTAATTTATTTAATTTTTCTACTATATAAAAACTATTTCCCCAGTTATATAAATTTTAAATGAATCCCATAACATAATTTAATTTACTTCCCCATTATCATTTACCTAACTATATTAATGTATTTCTTTGTTTTAAAAAGTCTATGGAATATTTTTAAGCTGGCCTTGTATGCTGGAATTCTTATTTTTATTTATTTATTTAACATTTGTTTACCAGAAAAGACCAACTTGGAACAAAGCTAATTTTCAGTGGAGGCCTGGGGAGAAAAACTCCAGACGCATGTCTTTGAAATGTGGGAGAAAACTGGAGCACCCAGAGGAAACCCACACAAACATAGGAAGGACATGCAGACTCTGCACAGAAGGCACTCCAGCCAGGAACTGAACCAGGGAACCTCTTGCTGTGAGGTGACAATGTTACTGCTGCACCACTGCACCATGCTTTATTAAAAAGTAAAGTATTTTTTCCAATATCCATAGCCAGATTGAATCAAACTGTGTTGTAATCTGATACTGGGCATGGAACAACTTTAACATTCTCAATTTATTGTTCATATTTAAGGAAATATATGCACTAATTTAAATAGAGTTCCAAAGCCATTTGAATAATGAGCAAAATTTATAAATAATTTTCAGCTTATATTATTACACCTTTATTATTTATAATATCAATCCATTTTCTTAACATTTCAGCCAATGTAGCTACTCTTGGTTTTGTTTTAGATGTTGAATATTATCAAGGATTTCCTTATTTATCCTCATACCTAATGTACTAAAGTCCTTGCTAACCGACTTACCGACCTTCCTGGATACCACAATTTACAAACTTCTAAAAAACTACTTTCCCATGCCACTGACAAAAGAGATGGCCTTGTTCTATATTTTATCAGTGAAGGTACTTCCTATGCTATTGATTAGTGAGGATCCCAAGAAGCCTAGCCTTATATTCACAGGGTAGTTTTTAGCCCTTATATTTTATGTACAAATAACCAGGAGGTGGACAGAACAAGGATACTCTGGGACATTTACATGTTGCCCTATGCATGAGGGATAAAAGTGTTAAACCACAGATAAATTAGTGGTTACCAATCCATTTGTCAAAATTAAATTTGACTAGAATAAGAGAAAAACGTTGCTTTATGTAAAGTGGAAGGCAGTTCCACAGAAGTGGAATTCTCTTTGATGCATAGCTATCCCTCCAACATGTTCTCTTTATGTTCTAGAGAAGACTGGGATCCCCTGAGCAGTTGTTTATGACACCATTGAACTTAAGAATGTGTAATATGTCTCACAGCAATTTATTTTATTTATTTATTTTACATTTGTTGACCGGGCTAGTCTAGCTGGATACATGTCCTTTTTCAGTAGAGGCCAGGGGAGAAAAGCTCCAAACATAATGAGAAGACATAGTACATTACAATTCAGAAGAAATGGGATTACATAAACAAGAAGAAAACAGCAGGCTATACATACAGAATATATTACATTCTCATAGAGTGTAAATAGTCTAAAACATGGTTTCAAGGTTACATTGTGAATCCTGGAGATAGAGGTTAAAATCTCTGGAATGGGGAAAGAGACAATGTGGTAGGAAATCTATGAGTTTTAGTCTGGATTAGGACAGGGGCATAACCAGTGTGACTTAAGGAATTCTTTGAGATTATTTTTGAATTGATTAAGCGAGGTCGTAAGTCTTAGGTTATTTGGAAGGGAATTCCAAGGCTTTCTGATGGAGTTGGCGTAGAGAGCATCACCACCCGAGTTACTAGATTTAATGGCTAGTATCTGAACACTATTTGCTGATCGAAGGCAGTTTAGGTTGGAGTAGGTGGTCAGTATTCTACTTAGTGAGGGGGTTCTATCCGGGTGGTTGATTATTTTAAAAGCTTCAGTAAGTTGGTTGAGTTTGAGAAGATTGGGGAGTTCCAACCAGTCAAGTTTCTTTAAGTTAAGGCAATGGTGAGTACGATAGGGTGAACCTGTTATAAATCTGGCAATGTGATTATAGGCAAAAGAGAGCATGTTGAGCTCACACTTATTGAGGAAAGAAAGTACTGGGGAGGCATACAAGAGGGTGGAGAGGAGATGAGTACGAGCAATAGTAAGTTTGGCATGAGGGGTTAAAAAGTTCTTTATTCTATACATGGACCCGAGTTTTTTGTTTACAGACTTAATGGATTGGCTAATGTGTATGTCAAATTTGAGTTTGTGGTCGATGGTGACACCTAATAATTTGGTGTTGGAGACAGGCTCAATGATGGTGCCATTGATGGATTTCACATGGAAGGTCATATTGTTAGGAATTGGAAGTTCTTTTCCTAGGGGAGGGGATACTGTGGGGAAAATTAGAAGCAACTTGGTTTTTGTTGGATTGAGTATGAGTTTCAAATCAGAGAACCATTTTTCAACTATAGCAAAGCATTGTTGGGTGGTTGCTTGTAGTTTTGAGAGAGAGGCATCAGAACAGATCAGGGTGGAGTCGCTCATGCATTGAATGCAGGTGGCTTTGGGGATGACTAAGTGAAGATCGTTTATAAAGACAGAGAAAAGAAGGGGACCAAGAATAGAGCCCTGAGGAATGCCAATGGAGTTAGGGAGCAGGTCAGATAGCCTGTTTTGCCACTGGACGGCTTGTTGCCTGCCAGAGAGGTAAGCATTGAACCACCTTAGGGCTAGGTTGCCTAGATGTAGGCTTTCTAGGGTGTGGAGCAGGAGCTGGTGATTGACCATGTCGAAGGCTTTCGATAGGTCAAGAAATAGAGCAGAGGATATTAATTTATTATTACGGTTGTTATTGACTGAGTCAACAAAGGAGAGGAGGGCAGTGGTTGTACTGTGTTGCAAGGATCTGTTGAAGTTCTATACATGAGGCAGGAGTAGTTTCAGTAGCCTGCATCATAACGAGAAGAGGGACAAGTCTGTTTTTATGACTTAGGCATTTGGTCAGCCTCATATTCTTAACATTAGCTTTGACCTCCAAGAAGTAAGTTCCAAAGAACAGTGGTCCAAGGACTGAACCCTGGGGTACACCACTAGTGACAGGTCATTTGGAGGCAGTAGAGCAACCCACTTTTATTTTGTTTGTGATCCAATTTGCTATCCAATGAGTTACTCAGGGATTTACTATTAGCTCAGAGAGTTTACCTAGAATACCATATATGTGGGACAGTGCTGAATGTCTTTGCAAGGAATATATGATATAGATATGAGGTAAGTACTGTTCTGCCCTCATCCATTGCTACAGTACCTCTTTTAAAAAAAAATTGTGTAGGCTAAGTAGGCAGGATCTAACCCTGATGAATCCAAACTGACCTGGGCCAAACGTCTGTAGATTATGTACATATTTATTTGTTAATTCCATAATGATCCTCTCTATAGCCTTACAGATGAGTTTGATCAGGCTAATGGGTCTATAATTACCCTGGCCCATTGAAGTTCCACTTTCCTTGCTGTCCTCCATTTATCTGGCATAAAGCATGTATTGATGCAGATAGCCTCTGTAGGGGCTCTGACAAGTCATGCTTCAGGCTTACAAGTAGGCAGCCTGGTATGCTGTGCAGCCACAGAGAAGTAGTGTTCTTAGCCTTAGCAGTTTCGGTTTTATAAAATTTCGGTGTTGTTGTCCTAGTAATCTAAACTACAATACAGTGTAAATTTGGTCTACAGAAGTAGGCCCATCAAGCAAATATTAGCTATAATTTATAAGACATGGATAAGAAGGGTTACAATATAGATGTTAGGAATAAATAAAATTGAGGTAAGAAGTGTGAAAGATTTGCTTGTACAGAGACAATAGTTAAATTTGAAAAGGGAAAGTGAGGCATTGCATAGCTGATGAGTCAAGAATAAGTGGGAGTAAGAATACTAGGGTATATACAGACACAGAATCTAGTTATAACAGAGTGGCAGAAAGTATCTGGAGGAGCTGGATAAAATGGGAAGGTCAGAAAGAATCCGAAGCATAAAATGGGGATTAAGATAGAAAGGTAACTGAGGAGGAGGAGTGGTAGAAATGTTTGTTGTGCAGAAGGGGATAGAGGTTATAAAGATATGGGGGTATGAACTAACAAAGGAAAACTGAGTTACCCGGGTGAGAAGCATGTGCATCACCACATGTGGTTTAGGTGTCGGGCTTGAAGGTGCAACTTTTTATGGTTGTTTTAAGTATGGTGAGATGGTGTTCCTGAGTTTAAATGCATAGTGGGAATACAGTCAGTCACCAGTTCAGTTCTTAGACTTTGTTGGGCTTACTAAGAGTTTTTTGGTCAACAGAAGGTCTCTACCTGTAGAATAGTCCTGCAGGGTATCTTTTAGTGCTGGGCATTTTCCTGACCCATAAAACATGCTGAGTAGTTAGAAGTTGTGAGTATTTTAAATAGTTGGGTAGCTAAAGCCAGCTTAGTTGTTTTAGGGTTGTGCAATGATGAATCCTACATAAGGCCAGCAGCAAATTTGGCTATTTTATTGTAACAGGCAGAGAGTTTAGCTGTAAGTGTAGTATTTAAGTGGTGAAACATAATAGTGGGGATGGAAAAATGCAGATACATGCTACTGTTTGTCGTATCATCCATCAAGTAGCAGTTAGTTCTACAAGGGAAGCCAAGTTTCTGATGTTTTTTTTTAATGGCTTGCAACATATGTTGTTCAAATTTGAGGTTATTTTCAAGACACCCAGATGTTTTGTTTGGGTTACAGTTTTAAATTTTTTGTAATACTAGATGAGGTTATTTTGAAAGACTGTGTTTCATTTTGGTATTGTTTAGGAGTCAATGGTGTAGGGTTTGTTTTATTAGGATTTAAAATAAGATTTGTATCTTTTAGCCAAGTTTCAATAGCAGTGAAAGAATTGTGGGTGATGTCCTGAATTATATGTAGGGATGGGGCTGAACATATAAGGCTGAGTCATCAGAATACTGAATTATGCTAGTGTGGTGGGTGACAGTCTGTAGACTGCTAATAAAAATGTTGAATAAGAAAGAGCCTAATATTACTCCATGTAGGAACCTGACTGTGACTGGCAGGAAGGAGGGAAGATTGTGCTTCCATTTGACTGCTTGCTGCCTATCATTCAGATAGCTATGAAACTATGATAGAGAGAGAGAAAGGATTGGGTGAGGCCAAGGGAAGAAAGTCTAGTAAGTAGATGTTCACGGGATATGGTGTCAAATGCTTTTGCTAAAACTAAGAATAGTGAAAATACCAGATTGCTGTCGCTCCTACGTTGTTATAAGATATTGGTGGAGTTGAGGAGAACAGTGGTAGTATTAAGGTGGGGTCTAAGACTATCCTGGATTTTGCAGATAAGGTTGTTAGAGTTAATGTACTGCATAAGTTGTAAGTGGATGCATTTTTTCTAGTATTTCTGACAAGGGGTAGAATTGCAGTAGGTCTGTAGTTGAAAAACTCGGCTGATGTGCCACCTTTGTGAAGTGGTATTACACACAGTACTTTTTACAGATGGATAGAACACATCTTTATAATGTGGATCACTTTATGGATTGGTTTATCAGTACAGATACAAAGAAAGTGATGACAAAAGCTGCTAATCACAGGTATTCTGTTGAAAGTTAGTTGGCAGACAAAGAAATTGATTTTAGTGACAGTAGATGTTTTGTTATAGTAGTGGATACTGGCAGGAAGGAGAACGATTGTGACTGGTTACAACAGGATGGGCAGACAGAGAGAGAGGTAAACTGTTCTTAATCAGACATGGTACTGTCTGTATAAAGCAGGAGATGATACTGAGTCAGTGGTGTTAGAAGTAGAAGGGATGCATGTGTTGCTTTGGCCAAGACGTACTAGTTTCTCTAGTGTTCACCAAAAAAGTCTTGTATTTTTATTTTGTTTATTTTGGAGAGTGGTACAACAGATTTGTTTGTCCATTTTAATGTGGTCCTTAGTGAGACTACTGAGATGCCCGGATGTACTAAACGTATTTTGCATTCTGCTTTTATGTCAGTTGTTCCAGATGTCTTTTTGAACCAAGAGTTTTTTAGTTCCTTTAGTTAGCCATGGTGCAGGATTTTGATTTGCCTCTTTTTGTTTCATTAAAATGTGAGATGGTGACAGCAATTAGCATGGTTTTAATAAGTTCTACTTAAACTGGTTTAAATATTGATGAATGTGTCTTTATTAAATTTTGCTGTGTTAAGTACTTGGATATAAAACATTTTTTTTTCGTTTGAGTTCTGTAGTTTTTGATTGCATAGGTGGGAAGATAGCCTCTTATTACGTCTGGCAGAAATCCAAATGTTTGAATCATGTTTGGTTTGTTGTTAAGGATCTAGTCAAAAGGTGAGTACCTGTCAGACCTTGTACTGATTCTAGTTGTAGAGATGATTGTCTGTGTAAAGCCGTATAAGTTAATCAATTCTAAGTGAATATGGTTGTTGATTAGCTGCCAGTCTATATTGTGGTGGCCTAGTTTACTGGTTTCTTATTGAATGTAGTGAGATATCCAGTATAGGATATTGTCTGCTGCTGAAATGTTGTTAGCAAGCAGAATATATATATATATATATATATATATATATGTGTGTGTGTGTGTGTGTGTATATATATATATATATATATATATATATATATATATCTGAGGTAGAGAGAGAATTTCTATTGTTGATTTTAAGGACTGATATGAGGAGGTCTGCACTGTTAAATTTTGGTATGTGGTAGGGTATTTTTAACCAGTTTTTGGGATAATGGCAATGCCACCACCATGTTTGTTTTTCCTGTTGAACTTGAGTGTACTGATTCCTGGGGTGTGACTTCATTATCTAATATATCTTTATTTAGCAAGGTTTCAGCAGTAACTTGTATAACAAGAGAGTAAGTAGCTAGATATGCATGAATTTCTTGGATTATGTTTCATATAGTTCTAACATTCATATTTAGGAGCAGGAGCCTGGATTCAGAGATAGATGAAGAATTAAATACATTTGGGTGTATTGTTAGGTTGCTGTTTAGTGGGGCCTCAGTTTGGGTGGATGTCCCTCCTGAGTTTCTGGGTGGAATTATTGTATATATAAAACTATAGAACAATTTTAATTAGTAAGGACTTTGACCTGCTATATATATAGCTGAAGAAGTCAGAGAAAGCAAAATGGTAGAGTTAAGGAGATATGTTGAGGGAAATGTCGAGGAGAGCTATGGTGCAGTAATTGTAGGTCAGTAGGGGTAGTATTTATTGGTATGAGAATGATATGATAGCTAGTGTGGTGGGTTAGTGCACTGAGTACACAAAGTAGCAGCCTATTAGTTTGAAGCCTTCTCAGTAGTGGTGATAATACAGTTAGATTAACATTAGTTTGTGTTATATGAGGCATTGATAGGATGAATGATGGGGGGAGTTTTGTTACAGATTTACTCAGAGGTACTGTCAGGGAAAAGGCTCAGATAAGTGGATAAAGAGGGAGGCAAAAAAGTGTATTCTGAATTATGCTAAATATTAGATGGAAATTGGAATTTTTGAGTAGAAGGCAGATTAATTCTGGGGCACCTGGAAAATAGTTTGGGGAGGTATGGGGACTGGAGGAGCTAATAGGTGAAAAAAGGGTAGTATAACACTTAAGTAAGGTAGAGTGAGTGGGAATTGGGGTAGGGTAGGGGAGAGAAGTGAAGCCAACCATAGCAAGGCTGATCATATTGGGGTGTACCCAGCCTTGGAGGCCTGTTACTGCAGAAAACAATTAATTTATAGCTGGTGCTCAGCCATTAGCATAGAAACAAAAAGTAAAATAGGTTTTGTTTCAGTTACTGACAGCAGAGACCAGGTGCTACGGTTCATAGATTCACAGGTACAGTTCACAGGCAGTCAACAGGCTTAAAATCCAGGGGATTATTGAGGAGTCTAGCCAAAATTCCTAGTTGCCCCCAAGACTGTCTGGTTAAGTGACCTGCTCAAGGTCAGACAGCTTACCAATGAGGGCTGTATGATCTTTGGTACAGAAAAATAAAAATAAAAAAAAAAAGGCAGATGGATAAGGAAAAATACAATACAAGACAAGAGGTCTCAGAGAATCACTTAACCAGAAGAGGCCATATCTCCAGAATGAAGACTCATAGTGTAATGCTTCATAAGATATTTGTGCAGCTATTGATTTTCCACCCCTACCCAATGCAAAACTAACAATGCATTGGACTGTTTTGTCAAAATATTTTGCACTGACAAGGTAAGATTGTTGCAGAGTATATACCTTTCCAGTGTGAAACAAATGTCCCTACCCCCACACCTGGGATTTACAAATAAGACCAGAAGATGAATATTCCTTTTATCTGAAAGACAGAGTTAAGATACTACTAGAAATAAAACTCTCTAGGGTTTATTCTAAGGAAAGTTTATTCCTAACAGAGTACCAAGAATGGATGTTTGGGTATCTAAATTTAGAGCTATGATGTGCTTCAACTTCAGGTGATCAATAAGTACAAACAATTCAGTAAACATTCTTCAGACTTGTATAGAAAGCTGATTCAAAGAAAAGGCATGCAAGAAAACCATAAAACTGAGGCTGTGAGTTGGGATTGTGTTGTCAAGGTTCTCCCTCCTAATAAATTAAAGGAAGAACAGCATGGCTGACAAATGCTTCAACCTAGGATAAATCAAATATTTTGTGTACTCTGACAACCATGTCTCTGGGTAAACATGAAGTTAGAATCTTTGCCTTTCAAGACCAGATGGAGAAAGTCTTAGATTTTGTATCAAGGGTAAGGTGAGAGGAGGGTAAGGTGAGAGGAGGGTAAAATCTGGATACTCCATCTGAAAGGTCCAATGAGCGTAATGGCCCTTCTAAAGAGGAAATCTCTGGAGAATCAATTAGAAATAGAAGTAGGGATGATTTTGATGCAGCCAGAATAATCTCTGATCACATATTAAAGGACTTAAAACCAAGTCTTTTGAGGCTACTGTGGGGCAATTAAAATCAGCCAAGTTGTCAAACCTGACTATGGTAAACAAGTTAGTCAAGGGGGGAGGGACACACTGGATATGTACGAAAGTTACTCAAAGATACTTGAGAACACAGTCAGTGTGCTCCCACCATTGCCTCTGATGGCTGGAGTTGTACCAGTGGGCATTGAATAAGGTGTATCTGTGAAATACTTTCATAAAAAATCAATGGTATCCTGCTGATGTATGTAAAAATCCAGGAGAGTACTGACCACAAAATCAGGACATTATCTAACTTTTCTGTTGTCTTAAGACAAAGGCCAACAGTCCAAGGTCCCATATCAGGCTCTCACCCCACCCCTTTATATAGGATGCTTGGTACTACTGCTGCTTGCTGAGATACCAGAAAAGTACCTAGCTATTGGGCCTCATCAGCATTGAGGTGAGCTCTAGAAATTCCCCAGGGCCTGAAGAGACCAGTCAAATGCCCACATTCATAAGGCATTTTTGCAGATATATTTTCCTGACAGAATTCTCACACCTTGAGTTACATGGAAGTCTAAATGAAAAATGAAGTGCATACAGTTAGGGGGTATATCAGTATAGAAACAGGAAAGACAGATCCTAGCATGAGATTCTACAGGAAAAGAAATATCAGCAAATCAAGGACCCACAGCAGGGCCCAGAACAGGGCTGACTAAAACCTGAGACCCCCAGGCCCACTGGTATCTGATTATCTACTGCAATGTCTCAGATATAGATTTGCTACCAGATTAGTGGAACCACACATGTAACAGAGTGCAGGCATGAAACCTATGTTGTTCCACTGCCTGGCTTGCTAGGCTGTTCTGCTCCTGAATAGTTCTGTATGTGGGAAAGCATACTAGACAGTAGAATCCAGGACTGTTCCTATAAATTGAATCTCTGAGTGAGACAGTAGGTTGACCTGGTGCACTTGGGAGAAGTTCCTAATATCAGGACTGAATGCAGCACTTCCATAATGTTTTAGTAGCTACTCTGATGGGTTTCTAAAAGATAACTGTTGCCATACAGAAACATTATCAGGCACTTGCACTGTCATTGCTGTTTAGGATGACAAATACTTAGTGGTCAGTCTCTGTGCTCAGAACTACATAGACTATGTCATGCTATGGTTTAGAAGAACTCTCTTCAGGGAAGTACATCGGTATATAATGATGCTTTTCATGTTCACAAATTCATGGGTTCATTGGTGTTTACTAGGATAATGACACAAGGACTTTTTAAGCCAAGCCATGCATCACAAATCTCTGAGAAGTTATGGTACTCTTGATAAGTGTAAGTAGGGGCCTGGGAGATTAACCACTTACAGGTTACCTATGTGCATTAGAGACAAAGGTGCCAAGTCAGGAATGAATTTCCTGTTCCTAATCCAGCTGTGCAAGTTACACTTGACTTGGGTTAGGGAGTGACTCTGCTTCACATGGGTGGGAAGCCTGTTTCAGGGACGAGGTAGTCTCTGGAATATGTACCTGTCTCTCCAGCAGGTTGTATTTATATCACAGGCAAAGTTAAAGTCTTTAGTATAGGTAATTCTGGCACAGTTTGTTTTGTGGATATGCAGGAGTTCCATCAGAGTGGGGTCTGATGATACCCTGTATGCCAGGCATAGATCTCCCCTTAACAGCCAGTAGGAGACATAATACAGGGATAGGGTCTTAAAGCAGTCTGCACAGGACATTTTACTTATGCCCTGTATTCTTTTAGTGAAGAACTTCTATGGACATTCCAAATGTTGGATATGCCTAGTTAGATACATACCAAAGGGAGCACTGCACTCAATGATATGTCTGATGAATGCTGAATACAGTGGAACAATGAATTCTTTGGACCTAGATGCCATACCAATGTTTATAAGTTGCACAGCATAGAATGATTTTCTCACTACTTTAGACACGTGTTTGTCAAAGGCTAGATTACTGCCTAGGAGTATCCATAAGTCCTTGACTACTGGGTCAGCTCTAAGAGTTGTGTAGTCAATATGATAGTTACTGGGGTGGATGACTTGCAGAAGGATACTATTATGCACTTGTTGGCATTTAGTTTTAGTCCATGGCTCTGACACCAGTTGTTTGTGTCAGCCCTTCCAGCAGAACATTTTGTCAGTGTGGGATTCAACGACAGATTCAAATCTGCAATTATCTGCACATTTAGTCATCCATAGGCTGTTGACACTGGCCTTGACATCAGAGTAGTAAATATCAAAAAGGAGCAGTCTGAGGACTGAATCCTGAGGGACTCCACTTGTGACTGGCATCTTTGTAGAGGTGGACTCCCAATTCTAACTTCCTGGGTCCTGTCTGTGAGCCAGTTGGCTATCCACTGGGTGACATATAGATTTGTAGCTAACCTCTTGAGTTTGTCAGCAATGCCCAAGTGGGGTATTCTGTCAAATGCCTTACCAGGTCAAGGTAGGCAGTATGAACCATTTTGCTTCATCCATTGCTTTGTTGACCTTCTCAAAGAAGTTCACCAGGTTGAGTATGCACGACCTGCCCTAGATAAAACTAAACTGGGTTAGGTCCAGTGTCTGGAGGTTTACTATATAAAAATTTATCACATCTATGATCATTTTTCCATGGCTTTGTATATAAGACTAGTGACACTTATGGCTCTGTAGTTTCCAGGGTCTGTAGATGGCTCACCTTTGTTCATAGGGATGACTGTTGCTTTTCTCCATTCATGAGGCACGAAGCCTATTTGGAGGCTAAAGTTGAATATCAATTCCAGAGGGCCTGATAGGTCATGTTTCATGCTAATTAGAAGGCATCATTGGATACTGTCTGGGCAGTGTTCTTGGCTTCAGAGGGAGGATTAAGGACCTGTTCACCAGTGATAGTGGGGGGGGGGGTATATTTGATGGTATTTCCTAAGGGAAGGTTGAGGAGAAGACAGGTATAAAATTAGAGCTGAATTTGTTGGCCAGTAGATTTTGGTACATCTTCTGACTAAGTATAAGTGGCTTCGTTTACAATGAGCTCTGCACGCAATTGTGTATTGCCTTTGAGGTTGCGAACATAGCTAAAGAATACCTTGTGATTGCCTTTGGCCTGGGAGGCCAAAGTTACCTCAAATTTGCCTTTGATAGACTTTATTTATTTTCCGAGTTATTTTTTTAGTTTGATGAGAGTGCTTTTATTCGGCTGGGTGCTGCACCTTCTAATTTTTGCCATGATTTTCTTCCTTCTGTTATATAGCCTATCAATTTTGTGATTCCACTAGGGTGGCTTGTTTTTTGAGTTAGTTCTGCACTTTTTCCTGGTAGGTACAGAGGCCTCTATTCAACTATTAACATGCTTGTATAGGATTTCAGTGAACAGTTCTGCATAGGCAGCAGTGTTCTCAGGGTTTATGGGAGCTTGAAATGTTGCCAGGTTATCATTCAATAATATGGATAAAGGTCTGATGGCTGGTCAAGGGCCCACGGCCAGGCCCAGATATTTATTGAGTACTTCTAGTCTGCTCACCAAAGTGTGACTAAACTCAGGTCTACGACGGGTATGAACACAATGCCTAAGTATCTTTGAGAGATGGATATAGGCAAAATGTTAAAAGTGATCAGTGATAAAAGGGATAGGGTTATGTTTAATCTTTTGAGCAGCATGACAGCAGGCTTGCTGGTAGTTACACAATGTATGTTGTTAGCTAACCATATCTAAAGTAGTCCAAAATCAAACTGCAACTTTGTAGAGATTTCATGAGTTCATTTCCCATACCTAGAGAATACTACATAATCTGCATACATTATGCAGCCATGTGTTGACAGGTCCCAAAGGAGATCGCAAAATAATTAATGAAAATAGAAGTGGTCCAAGAACAGGCCCTTGTGGAACTCAGCAGGAATGTTTTCTGTTTACTGAGGAATTGTAAGCTCCATATATATCGTTTATGATTGATTCGATAACTAGATGTGAAAAAAAACACTGTACAATCCCTGGAGTGAAGCTGTACTGTAAGCTTAATTGTGATTGACTGATTCAAAGGCTCTTTTGAGATCAATTAATATTTCACCAGCCATCAGACCTTGATCCATATTATTATAAATTTTATCATGGGCATATAGAGCATGGTTAAGGCACTGTGATCGGGACAGAAGATGTGTTGCTTCCCAGTTAATATATCATATTACAAAGGCATTCTAGTGTCTGTGTCACAAAAAGAAATACTGTCAGCTATCTGGAATTTTGTAAATAATTCTGTGTCATTTGTGAATATTAATATTACTTATATAGAAATGTGACAGAGGGAGATACTGCCAGCACAGCTGTCTGGAATTTTGTAAATGGTCATGAGTCATTTGTGAATATCAACATGATTCATATGCTTGTGTTACAAATGTATTAGAACTGTATGTTATATGTATATCAAACTGCTGGAATAGAAATGTGTGAAAAGGGTTTGTACAGTACTGAGCTTAAAGATGTATCCGCACTGTACCCTACTGTAAAAGAACAAAAATGTATTACAAACTATTGTAAATCTGTATGTTTTAACAGTGGAAACTAGAACATAGAGGATTAACTTGCAAAACTTCAAGAAAATAGTTGAAATTAAATTGTTTTATAACTGTGCCATAAAAGTTAGTTTCAATGCAGCAAGAAGACAGGATGTCTAAAACTAGGGAGCCTTCTGCCTTGTGTTGTAAGTGTTTTATTGTTTTATGTCTTTCAGCAGCTGCAAAGATTTAAGAAGGGTCCTTGTTAATGTGTTTTTCATAGGGAGATGCTAAATGCTGGTAGTTTCTAACAATGGGGGGGGGGTAGCTTGAAAACTAAGGTCAGATGACATAAAGTGATGTCATAATGCCAGCTAACCCATCAGTAATATTTGATATTTATTTAAGAAGTCTCTGAGAGACAGACTGGGCATTTTGTATTTTTTGTCTTTGACCTGGTAGTATGTGCTGGAAACATCCACTCATCACATTTGTCTTGCCTTGCTGTAAGCAGGTTAACTAGGGTACATTAGTTTATTTTAGATTCAGTAAGGAATATAGTAAAGATTAGTTTAGATGTTTTCTGTATTTATTTGAGACTGTCCTGCAATGTTGTTTTAAATATTTCCTGTGGTTTTGAACTCTGAAGTTACTGTGATGATTTACTGAGTATTTTCTTGTTCTTTTATTACTTATACATTAAATATATTTAAACCTATCTTTGTGGATGATATTTGTGAGACACATTTAAGCTCTGAGAGTACGTGCATATTTATTTGGTACCACTGTGCAGGCCACTCCTAATAGCCTTGCTCTTGGTCAGACTTCCATTTGGATTAATAGTAACATTACACAGCAGGATTGGACACCCTTTGTTAAGGGTTTTAAAGTAGCTGGTCAGGGGTACTGGTGTCAGGGATAACTACCTTATAGTCTGGGCAGAAGGGGTCATAGCTAGTAAACCTATGCCAGCCTTTTCCAGGTGTGTGTGTGTGTGTGTGTGTGTGTGTGTGTGTGTGTGTGTGTGTGTGTGTAATGTAAACTAGCCATTTGTTGCTGTATGAGAGAAAACGTGTGTGTGTGTGTGTGTGTGTGTGTGTGTGTGTGTGTGTGTGTGTGTGTGTGTGTGTGTGTGTAAAATAAATCTCCAAGAGTGTGTGTGTGTCAGCTACTTTGGCAGGGACATGAAGCAGTGTTAGAGGACTTGGCTTGTAATCCTGTCTGGGATGTCTTACTGGGGATCTGGAGAAAAAAGGAGAAACCAGCCCCAGACTGACTGTGGTCTCTGTGTGCTATTAAGGGAAATTGCACTTTACTATGTGTGTACTTGTCATCCTCCCAGTATGTACGTTCCCCACTGCTGCCATTGGTGAGTATCGAGGCTCCTTGATTATTGGTCCAGTCCTGGGGTGTCACAGTTTGTAAATGATTTTTTCAAGTATTTTTGCTACTGGGAATCATAGGGGTCTGCTGCTCCATGTGCTTTAGGTAGAAGATTAACTACTAACTACATGTTTAAAAACTTAAAGGAACAGTTTTTGTCATAAGGGATGAGTTAAATATACATGTAAGAGGTTTAAGGAGAATACAACTGTCTACTCTGAGGATTTCCAGGTACAGAAAGTGAAAAGATTTTAATTGCAACGGATCTCTTCTAATGGTTCTTGAATTCTTTTCTTGGTAACAGTTTTGAAATAGAAGAGGAGAGGTAGTTTTGTATGTGTTAGTGAAGACATGCAGAAGGAGTTACTGTTGGAGTATGAGTAAAGTGTGAACCATTGTATGTGTGTGTGGAGGGTGGATACATTTCCAGCAATATCATTAAGCATAGCTAAAGGGAGTTTGGCTGTGCATGATGATCTTGTTACAGATGAATTTAATACAGTGCCAAAACTGTTTGAGCCAACCAAGGTGCTTTAACAGCTTGCTAAATACTAGGTGTTTGCAACATGAGACATTTTCATTTTAATACTGCACTGAATCCAGTATAGGTAAAGTCCTAGGATAGCTTAATTTCTGCTATCAATTGTTGAATAAACTTACACCTTAGGAGAGGAAACCCGTACATGAATCTTTGTCTTAACTGTTGCTGATAAATTAACAGGTACAGTGTACTACTGTGTAGCTACACCGTTCAAGGACACCTTATGTATTTAGTGTACACTATACTACTCTCCTGTTTAATTAATTGCTATAATATTTTAAAAACTTACTTAACCTTCAGCAGAAAGTGATAAGAAACACAATGCTGTGCAGCTGAACTCACAGCAACACACTCTTGATTAACACTTTAAAATATAGTATTATGGTTTTCAGAACTTCATAACATCTTCCAAAACACTCTGCATACATGTATCCATGTCACCCATAACAGAAAATAAATACCTAGAATTAACCGTGGACCCATGTCTCTTTTTCCCAAAACATATTGAAAATATTACCAAGGTATTGGGAGCAAATAACTAGACAGGAAAAGGTAAAAAAAATGGGAAGAGGCCAAAAAGACATTTGGACTGCAGACTAGAGATTGCCTTCCCTATCAGAGATTGATGCATAGCTCTCAACTGTCCAGATTTGTGCCTTATATTTTTGGTCTGTTTCTTATAAAGTTGTGGTTTTCTAGCAAATCTCTGTCAAATCATTGAGGACTGAATTCGGAAAATAATGGCAGACATTTGAGTTTCAAACTTCATATCCTTCAAAATATGTTATTCTATGTACTTTCTAAGTTTGTAAGATCAGTATTTAAAAATGGCCCTGTTCTTGGGCCTTTGCCTCCCATTATTTGTGGCTTTGTCCATATTTCTTGGTCTAAGAGGTTGACAGGTATGGACTGATGTCAGAGTATAGGCAATGAGAAAGGAATAATGAAATCCTAAGTGAAAGTTTTTAGTTGAATCTAGAATAGAAACTGCTGTTAAAAAGGGATAATTAGTAGGACCTATATAATATTGCATGATAACTACAGGAATCCATCAGAGGAGGTCAGAAAGAATTGGGAAGAGAAACTGGTTAAGCAATTCACAGGGAAACAATGGGAGGACATATGCATGGCTCCCAGATATGCAACAAAGTCTAGAAGATTCAGGATTTCTGCTTGGAAGTACTTGCATAGGTATTTTTATACCCTAAGCAGACTCCAAACAATTTTTCCTCGGGCAGATGGCAAATGTTGGAGGTGTGATGGGGAGAAAGAACTAAGTGAGAACATATATTCTGGGAGTGTAATAAATTAGCAGACTTTAAAAATTCCCTACAGAGTATTCTGCCAAAAATATTGGGTGAGCAAATTGGTGTAACTATGGAAATTATTTTTTGAGCTGGAATACAGGATCTGAATTGCAGTAATACAGTTAAGGCTTTATTAAGTTTAATTCTGGTGACTGGAAAAATACAATTACTAGAAAATGGAAATCAAAGTCTAAACCAACTGTATTTCAAGTAGTAAATAATGTAACACAGATAAAAAAACTGGAAGTGGGATGTTTAGAAAAGGGTAGGAGCAAATTATATATACAAAAATGGAAATTCTGGGAACAATACATTCAGAATAATATTTTAGAGGAGGAGTGAGGTTTAAGGGAAGGCAAAATTTAACTGTACAAAAGAATATATGTAATGTATAATATTTCTAATTGTGAAAATGTTAATATGGTTTGTTTTCTTTAAAATACATGTATCTTTGCTTATGTCTTAAGTGATAATTCAGTAAAGGTGCTAAAAAACATATTGACAACATTATCAAGAAATCCTTTGCACAGCTTAAATTATGCTACAAAGTTTCTTACAACTACTGCTCATCTTGCCATAGCTAGTATTTCCAAAAATTGAATGTGGTCTCTCACTAACTGCCTTCCACTATAGTAATAACGCACACAAAATCCAAACAGTAATGGAAAAAATGCAGATTTGCTCTACTTGCAGATCAATTGACTCATCAGTGTAAGAGATGTACACGAAGAGAACCTTTCCCTCAATAGTCAAAAGATGAAAGGGCATTCCCAAAGCTGGCACCAGCGGTTTGGAACCCATTCCTATCAGGAGTCAGACTAGTGGTTGGGTGATTTGCTAATTGTCCAAAGTGCTTCTCATATGTTTATCTCGGTGTTTGGGCCCTTAGGCCATAAAGAACACGGACTCATTAAAATCAATTGAAAGCAAATTATCTCCTATTCAGTGATCAAATTTGCTTTAAAAACACTCAGTAATTATTGACAACTTAATATCACTTGGTATATGATTACAAATTCTAGGACTCATTTGAGATCTATCTTAACTGTGTTTTACAATAAAAAGTATTAAAATTTATATTATTAAATCAGTATATTCTCATGTAGTAGAGAAACTGATATTATACATAAATTGTAGCAATATTTATTCACTTATTTAACATTTGTTTACCAGGAAATTCCAACTGGGACAGAGCCCACATTCAGCAGAGGCCTAGGGAGAAACTTCCAGATGCATGTGTTTGAAATTTGAGAGGAAACTGGAGGACCTGGAGGAAACCCATGCGAATGCAGGGAGGACATGCAGACTCTGAACAGAAGGCACCCCAGCCGAGAATCAAAGCGGAGAAAGTCTTGCTGTGAGATGACAATGCTAACCACTGCACCACTGTGCCATCACCATTCCTAAACTCTGTATATGCATTTATAGCTTTTCCTCTTGCAGGCCTATAATGGAGTGTAAATTAATTTTAGAGTTTTGCATTTATCAGAATAAGGTAAGTGATAAACTGAGGTTATCCATTTTGTAAATTTTCATTGAACAGAATAACTAATTGGTGCCTATTACATTGGCAAAAAGTGCTATTATATCCTAAAACAGGTTAGATGTACATCTTATATAAATTAACTAGTCTTTCTTCCTCTCATATAAATAAGCATCTAAATATACATCCCATTAATAATAATGCATGTTTTTATTACAGTTATATGAGATTAACAAAGAAATATTAGGCAATATGTATATATCCAGATCTTTATAGCAATCAGTTTCAGATTTATTTTATTTTACTTAATTAACATTTGGCTAATGGGAAAGTACGACTTGGAACAAAGCCAATTTTCAGCAGAGGCCACAGGAGAAATGCTCCAGACACATGTGTTTGTAACGTGGGAGGAAAACCGTAGCACCCAAAGGAAACCCACACAGATGCAGAGAGGAACCTGCAGATTCCGCATAGAAGGCACCCCAGCTGGGAATCGAACGGAAGAACCTCTTCCTGTGAGGCGACCACTGCACTGCCTGCATAAAACCTTATTATTCAAAAATAAATTTGGCCTTATTCTAGCATTGACAAAATACATTATTTTACTCTTATCCCAGCTGAATTGCAGTATTATGTTGTTTGCCCAAGAAGAAAACTGTCCTAAAATTTTAAGATACATATGCTGAGGACCCATCCTCATCAATTATAAATCCAAACTTGCAATAATTTGCATATGTAGCTTGGCAGCACTGATTGTTTTAGGACTAGTACTAAATTAAAAAGAAAGGGGCCAAGCACAGAGCCCTGTGTTACGCTAGACAATACAGAGGGAAAGCTGGAATGACACCCTTTGACTGCTACACACTGAAAACAATCAAACAACGAAAGATAATTCAGCTGATTAAAAAGGGATTACAATTACAATTCTTTAATGCATCAATTATTGAACTACGTGCAAGGGTTTCAAAACCTTAGCCAAGTCCACATAGATAACTCTGACTGTTAAAAAATACTCAAGAGCCCAAGTAACATAATCGTAGAACTCCACTATATTTGTGAGTGTTGACCTAACAGGATAAAATCCATATTGGTATAAGTCAGCACATCCGTTATGATTCATTGGTTCATAGGTGTGTACTAGGCTAATGCCCCTGGAGCCTTTACAAGCCTAGCACATAGAAGTGCCCTCATTGAGTCAGAAAGTAGATTTTGTAGAACTCTTTCATAAAACTTACATAAAATAGATGTAAGACTTATAGGTCTTTAATTTTGCAAGTCCCTTTTGTCTCCGGTTTTATAAATAGATGAAATAACTGATTTTTTCCAAATGGACTATACTATACTATAATATAAAGATAAACAGATGATTTCCTGTATGTAACATACAAACATCTTATTGTCCTGTAGTAAACCCACAAACTCCCCATATATACTAAAGCCCTTGTTCTCCACCCCTACCCATTCATAATAGAGTCAATTTTCAGAGTCTTATCCTATGAGTGTATAACTGTCCAAAATCACCTTTACCTAATGTCAGCAAAATCCACATACTCTAGGAGTTCATAGGTTCATAGGTTCATACTAGGCTATCTGCCCTAGGGCATTTATAAGCCTAGCCAGAATGTGTTTGGCTTTCGCCACCCATTTTAAATTTATTTTGCTATGCCCTTTTTCGAGGTTAGTATACTGTGCCTCTGTCTAATAGTGACACAGAAGTGATACCCGGGGTAAACCTACGATCTCCCATCCACTCATCAAGATTCCTCTTGAAGAGAGTCAATGAGGGACTCTGCCTAACCTGGACTGGGATTTTATTCCAGAGTGAAGGGAGCCTCTGGGTTATGAATCTGTCCCTCCAGCATGTCCTATTTATTTCAGTGCTGAGGTTCAAGTTTCTCGAGCGTAGCTCAATGGGATTTGGATTTTCTGCGGTGCAGTATGTCTATTAATTCTGTGTTGGACATGGCTTTATACATCAGGCACAGATCTCCTCTGAACAGGCGGTATGCCACTGAGTAGAGCTGGAGTTTCTTTAACCGGGCAGCATATGGCATCTGTTTGAGCCCTTTGATCCTCTTGGTGAGGTACTTTTGGGGTCTTTCCAGTTGCTGCAGGTGTCTGGTAAGGTACATCCCAAAAGGGGCATTGTACTCAATTATGGGCCTGATGAGGGATGAGTAAAGAGGCACGATGACCTCCCTGATCTAGATGTGAATCCCTTCATGATTAGGTGGGCTATATAAAATGTTTTTCTAACCACTTTGGCCACGTGGTTGTCAAATGAGAGATTGCTATCAACTTGGGTCCCCAGGTCCCTAATTACTTCTTCTGTACTTAATGGATTACCACCTATGTGGTAATTTGTGAGCACTTTGTTTTGCCAAAGGGGATGACTATACACTTTTTGACATTTAGCTTGAGGCCATGGCTCTGGCACCAGTTGTCTGTTTCTATGAGGCCCTTTTGGAGGATGTTTGTGTCAGCTGGAGAGTCGATTATGGCGCCCAGTTTGCAGTCATCTGCGAACTTGGTCAGCCACAGTCTTTCCGTGTTGGCCTGTACCTCCAAGAAATATATACCGAACAAGAGAGGTCCCAGGACTGAGCCTTGTGGGACACCACTTGTAACTGGTTTGGAGTCTGACATGGCTCCAGCAATTCTAACCATGTGGGTTCTGTCCTTGAGCCAGTTTGCAATCCATCTAGTGACATAATGCCCGAGTAGGGTACTGTATCGAAGGCTTTTGCGAGGTCCAGGTAGACTGTGTGGACCACCTTCCCCTCGTCAATGGCCTTGGCGACTGTTTCAAAGAAATCAACCAGGTTTAAGAGGCAGGATCTGCCCTTAACAAAGCAGAACTGGGCAGGATCCAGTGTCTGTAGGTCCCCAATATCTTTATTTATAAGGTCCATGATGATCCTTTCCATAGCTTTGCAGAACAAGCTAGTCAGGCTTATGGGGCGATAGTTTCCAGGATCCGTTGAGGCACCACCTTTATGGAGAGGGACCACTGTTGCTGTACGCCACTCTTTGGGCACATATCCTGTAGTAAGGCTGAGATTGAACAGTAGTTTTATGTTTGGGTTTAGCTCTTCTTGGAGTTCATGTAGGATGCAGCCCGGGACACCATCTGGTCCCATTGATGCTGTATTTTTTGCTTTGGAGAGGGCGGCTCTTACCTGAGCATCTGAGATGTCAGGGGCAGCACTCTGCTGGGATAGATATTTGCCCTTTGGTGGGGGAGAAGTTTGCGCTGAACCTGTCAGCTAGGATGTTGACAATGTCTGTGGGTTCAGTGTATTTTTTGTCATTTTGGACTAATTCTGAGCATATCTGGGAATTACCACCCAGGTTCCTAACATAACTAAAGAAAGCCTTGTGATTATCCTTAGTGTCCTGTGCAATTTTTCTCTCGAAGCTGGCCTTAGACAATTTTATGAGTGCATGTAGTTTTTTGCTAATACTGATCAGTGATGCCTTCCCTTTTTGGGATTTTGCTCTATCATTTAGTAGCTTCCTCCTTCTATTGTATAGTTTGTTTATGGCTGGGGTCCACCAGACAGGACGTCTGCCTTTGGAGGATTGGGTCTTGGTTTTATTTGGGATCGCATGATCCATGCATTCCTGAAGGTGTTCATAGAATGCATTTATAAAGGATTCTGCAGTCTGGGACGTATTTTCCACAGGCCCGGGGGCTTTGAAGGATTCCACCTCAGTTTTGATGCATCAGCACTATTCTGCACTTATCTATGGAGGAAATAAACCCTTCCACATATCTTGGTGTCACCCAGATCTATGATCTAACTCTAGGATGAAAGACAACAACAGCTTGCACAGTGTAAACATTAAACAATGGCTGGTACGTGAGATCTGTTACCTCAAAGACTGAAATGTCTGTGTCCTTCACATTGACATATGAAGTGCCGTTTCTCATGTTTGCATCAGTCATCTCATTAGTTAAGTGGGTCACTGCAGATAACAATAGTAAGAGATTTATGCATACTGTTTCGTAAGCTGACCTCTTGTTCACTTCTAAACTCTACACTAAAATGGCTCCCACATCTGCAACATCTACTCAATATTATCCTATATGGACAGATTTATGTATATGTGGACCCTCTGTTGTACCTTTTGGACAAAGGACTAAATCTTTTCAACACTAGTGGCTTCTCACAGTCCCTCGAATTCTCCTAAATAGGGTCTGTACCACTTCCTGCATATATATATCTATATCTATATAGATATATAGATATATAATTATATATATATATATATATATATATATATAGATATATATATATAATTATATATATATATATATATATATATATACATATATATATATATATATATATATATATATATATATATATATATAGTGTCACCCACAAAAATCCCCTCTCGGAACTCTTACTGTGCACCTCATACTCTGTAAGACTGTAAACATGAGCCTCACCATATGTAAACAAACAACATCCTTAAGTAATTTCCCTCTCTGTACCCTCCAATGCTGCATTTCATAGTTTGTAAACATGGGCTTCGATATATACATGCTCCCAATGTCCCTATGGAGTCCCTCTCTCTGCATCATCTGATGCTGCACTGACACTCTGCAGATATCACTTTATATATACATGTGGCATTTATATGGACCCTCTCACTGTGCACTTCCTACTCTGTAAACAGGGACTTCACTTAATGTATACATGTGGCATTTACAGGGACCCTCTCACTGTGCACTTCCTACTCTGTAAACAGGGACTTCACTTTATGTATACATGTGGCACGTATAGGGACCCTCTCAGTGTGGACTTCCTACTCTATAAACAGGGACTTCATTTTATGCATACATGTGGCATTTATACGGACCCTCTCACTGTGCACTTCCCACTCTATAAACAGAGATTCACTTTATGTATTCATGTGGCATTTACATGGACCATCTCACTGTGCACTTCCTACTCTGTAAACAGGGACTTCACTTTATGTATACATGTGGCATTTACAGGGACCCTCTGATGGTGCACTTCCTACTCTATAAACAGGGACGTTAATTTATGTATGCATGTGGCATTTACAGGGACCCTCTCACTGTGCACTTCCTACTCTGTAAACAGGGACTTCACTTTATGTATACATGTGGCATTTATATGGACCCTCTCAGTGTGCACTTCCTACTCTATTAACAGGGACTTCACTTTATGTATACATGTGGCATTTACAGGGACCCCCTCACTGTGCACTTCCTACTCTATAAACAGGGACTTCACTTTATGTATACATGTGGCATTTATATGGACCCTCTCACTGTGCACGTCCTACTCTATAAACAGGGGCTTCACTTTATGTATACATGTGGCATTTACAGGAACCATCTGACTGTGCACTTCCTACTCTATAAAGAGGGACTTCACTTTATGTATACATGTGGCATTTACAGGGACCCTCTCACTGTGCACTTCCTACTCTATAAACAGGGGTTTCACTTTATGTATACATGTGGCATTTATAGGGACCCTCTAAGTGTGCACTTCCTACTCTGTAAACAGGGACTTCACTTTATGTATACATGTGGCATTTATAGGGACCCTTTCACTGTGCACTTCCTACTCTATAAACAGGGGTTTCACTTTATGTATACATGTGGCATTTATAGGGACCCTCTCACTGTGCACCTCCTACTCTATAAACAGGGACTTCACTTTATGTACACATGCGGCATTTATAGGTACCCACTCAGTGTGCACTTCCTACTCTATAAACAGGGACTTCACTTTATGTATACATGTGGCATTTATAGGGACCCTCTCACTGTGCACTTCCTACTCTATAAACAGGGACTTCACTTTATGTATACATGTGGCATTTACATGGACCCTCCCACTGTGCACTTCCTACTCTATAAACAGGGACTTCACTTTATGTATACATGTGGCATTTATAGGGACCCTCTAACTGTGCACTTCTTACTCTATAAACAGGGACTTCATTTTATGTATATATGTGGCATTTACAGGGACCCTCTGACTGTGCACGTCCTACTCTGTAAACACAGACTTCACTTTATGTATACATGTGGCATTTACAGGGACCCTCTGACTGTGCACGTCATACTCTGTAAACAGGGACTTCACTTTATGTATACATGTGGCATTTATAGGGACTACTCACTGTGCACTTCCTACTCTATAAACAGGGACTTCACTTTATGCATACATGTGGCATTTACTGGGACCCCCTGACTGTGCACTTCCTACTCTATAAACAGGGGCTTCACTTTATGTATACATGTGGCATTTACAGGGACTCTCTGACTGTGCACTTCCTACTCTGTAAACAGGGACTTCAATTTATGTATACATGTGGCATTTATAGGGACACTCTCACTGTGCACTTCCTACTTTATAAACAGGGACTTCAATTTATGCATATATGTGGCATTTATAGGGACCCTTTCAGTGTGCACTTCCTACTCTATAAACAGGGGCTTCACTTTATATATACATGTGGCATTTATAGGGACCCTCTGACTGTGCACTTCCTACTCTATAAACAGGGGCTTCACTTTATGTATACATGTGGCGTTTAGAGGGGACCCTCTCACTATGCACTTCCTACTCTGTAAACAGGGACTTCACTTTATGCATACATGTGGCATTTACAGGGACCCTCTCACTGTGCACTTCCTACTCTGTAACAGGGACTTCACTTTATGTATACATGTGGCATTTATAGGGACCCTCTCACTGTGCACTTCCTACTCTATAAACAGGGGCTTCACTTTATGTATACACATGGCATTTACAGGGACCCTCTCAGTGTGCACTTCCTACTCTATAAACAGGGGCTTCACTTTATGTATACATGTGGTATTTACAGTGACCCTCTCACTGTGCACTTTCTTCTCTATAAACAGGGACTTCACTTTATGTATACATGTGGCATTTACAGGGACCCTCTCACTGTGCACTTCCTACTTTGTAAACAGGGACTTCACTTTATGTATACATGTGACATTTATAGGGACCCTCTCACTGTGCACTTTCTACTCTATAAACAGGGGCTTCACTTTATGCATACATGTTGCATTTATAGTGACCCTCTCAGTGTGCACTTCCTACACTATAAACAGGGACTTCACTTTATGTATACACGTGGCATTTATAGGGATCCTCTCAGTGTGCACTTCCTATTCTGTAAACAGGGACTTCACTTTATGTATACATGTGGCATTTACAGGGACCCTCTGACTGTGCAGTTTCTACTCTGTAAACAGGGACTTCACTTTATATATACATGTGGCATTTACAGGGACCATCTCACTGTGCACTTCCTACTCTGTAAACAGGGACTTCACTTTATGTATACATGTGACATTTATAGGGACCCTCTCACTGTGCACTTTGTACTCTATAAACAGGGGCTTCACTTTATGCATACATGTTGCATTTATAGGGACCCTCTCAGTGTGCACTTCCTACTCTATAAACAGGGACTTCACTTTATGTATACATGTGGCATTTATAGGGACCCTCTCAGTGTGCACTTCCTACTATGTAAACAGGGACTATACTTTATGTATACATGTGGCATTTACAGGGACCCTCTGACTGTGCACTTTCTACTCTATAAACAGGGACGTCACTTTATGTATACATGTGGCATTTATAGGGACCTTCTCACTGTGCACTTCCTACTCTATAAACAGGGACTTCACTTTATGTATACATGTGGCATTTACAGGGACCCTCTCACTGTGCACTTTCTCCTCTATAAACAGGGACTTCACTTTATGTATACATGTGGCATTTATAGGGACCCTCTCAGTGTGCACTTCCTACTCTGTAAACAGGGACTTGACTTTCTGTATACATGTAGCATTTACAGGGACCCTCTCACTGTGCACTCTCTACTCTATAAACAGGGACTTCACTTTATATATACATGTGGAATTTACAGGGACCCTATCACTATGCACTTCCTACTCTATAAACAGGAGCTTCACTTTATGTATACATGTGGCATTTACAGGCACCCTCTGACTGTGCACTTCCTACTCAATAAACAGGGACTTCACTTTATGTATACATGTGGCATTTATATGGACCCTCTCAGTGTGCACTTCCTACTCTAGAAGCAGGGACTTCACTTTATGTATACATGTGGCATTTATAGGGACCTTCTCACTGTGCACTTCCTACTCTATAAACAGGGACTTCACTTTATGTATACATGTGGCATTTACAGGGACCCTCTCACTGTGCACTTTCTCCTCTATAAACAGGGACTTCACTTTATGTATACAAGTGGCATTTATAGGGACCCTCTCAGTGTGCTCTTCCTACTCTGTAAACAGGGACTTCACTTTCTGTATACATGTAGCATTTACAGGGACCCTGTCACTGTGCACTCTCTACTCTATAAACAGGGACTTCACTTTATATATACATGTGGCATTTACAGGGACCCTCTCACTGTGCACTTCCTACTCTATAAACAGGAGCTTCATTTTATGTATACATGTGGCATTTACAGGGACCCTCTGACTGTGCACTTCCTACTCAATAAACAGGGACTTCACTTTATGTATACATGTGGCATTTATAGGGACCCTCTCAGTGTGCACTTTCTACTCTATAAACGGGAGCTTCATTTTATGTATACATGTGGCATTTACAGGGACCCTCTGACTGTGCACTTCCTACTCAATAAACAGGGACTTCACTTTATGTATACATGTGGCATTTATAGGGACCCTCTCAGTGTGCACTTCCTACTCTATAAACAGGGGCTTCACTTTATGTATACATGTGGCATTTATAGGGACCCTCTCACTGTGCACGTCCTACTCCATAAACAGGACTTCACTTTATGTATACATGTGGTATTTACAGGGACACTCTCACTGTGCACTTCCTACTCTATAAACAGGGACTTCACTTTATGTATACATGTGGCATTTATAGGGACCCTCTCACTGTGCACTTCCTACTCTATAAACAGGGACGTTACTTTATGTATACATGTGGCATTTACAGGGACCCTCTGACTGTTCACTTCCTACTCTATAAACAGGGACTTCACTTTATGCATACATGTGGCATTTACAGGGACCCTCTCACTGTGCACTTCCTACTCTATAAACAGGGACTTCACTTTATGTATACATGTGGCATTTATAGGGACCCTTTCACTGTGCACTTCCTACTCTGTAAACAGTGACTTCACTTTCTGTATACATGTGGCATTTACAGAGACCCTCTCACTGTGCACTTCCTACTCTATAAACAGGGACACCACTTTATGTATACATGTGGCATTTATACGGACCCTCTCGCTGTGCATTTCCTAATCTATCAACAGGGATTTCACATTATGCATGCATACAACATCTAGAAGGAATTCCTCCATTGCTAAAAATAAGCTGGTGTTTATTTTCTTTACAGGCCCTGCACAGCCTAGTCCTATCGTTTACCTTTTCTGCCTTTTGAGAGGTCAGCTACTGAATTTGTCCCACTGAGCCATATACTAAACTAACGGTTTGAAATCATAACTGCAGTCTATACCTGTACCTAAAATAGCTACTGATTAAATTATCCCTTTGTTGTATACATTTTAGTAGCATGTGGCAAGAAGGAACCTAAACTTTTACATTTAATCTCTTAGACTGCATACTTCTAGATGTTACTATTAACCTGATTAGCCATGTTTGTTGTATTAGTTACTTGTTGCTAAATACATTCTGCCAACTCATCTTGTCTAAAAATATTGATTGCCATCACTTCCTCCAACATTCCCAGTCAGCATCATCATCACCATCATCAACCCCCTTTCCCCATTTTTCTACATGGTGTTGGGTTATCATGTTAAGTGTCGCCACCTCTCTCAATTCAGTGCCACACTCCTGCCTTCTTTACCTCTCATGCCTCACTGTCGCAGAAGTTTCACACAATCCATCCACCTCTTTGCTGGATGTCCTTGCTTCCTCTTACCTTCATCCTGTCTTTTCCAAATCTTCCTCCACCACATTGCCTTCTGCTTTTCTACACATGTGCCCAAACCACCGTAATCTGTTCTCTTTGATCTTTTCTGCAATTGGAGCTATTTTGGCTTCTGCTCTTATGTCCTCATTTGCTCATCTGTCACACAGTGTGTATCCTACCCCTTTCTCAGGCACTTAATTTCCATCACCTCTAGCTTCTTCAAATATTCTGCCTTTACTGCCCAGGTTTCTGTACCATGCAGAAGTACTGGTCGCACAACTGCCTTGTACACTATACTTTTCGGCTTCTTTGGAATTCTTCTGTCATAGACTACACCTGATACTCTATGCCAATTGGCTGCAGCCCCTCTGATTCTAGCTTTGACTGCTTCATTCAGACTACCCTTCTCCTCAACTACCCCTCCCAGATACTTGAAGCTCTTTACCTGTCCCACTATCTTCCCTTCTTTTCTATTGTCAGCTTCTTCTGATTTCTTCAGTTTGCTGCCATTACCACTGTCTTATTTGTGCTTAGTTTCATCCCATGTGCCTTCAGATTGGGTTTATATTATATCATCGAATGCTTACAAAAGCGAACGATGATTAATTGACCCCATGTAAGTGAAAGCTTACAAGGTTGAAACCTCAAAACAGAGATTTTTTTTTCCAAGGGAAAAAAAATCATTGTTCCAAAAAAAAAAATTTAAAACATTACATAAAGTGGGGGGCTTCACCCGACACACCCCCTGATGTAGGGGCTGTGCCCCCCACACACCCACTACTTAAATATACCAACCCTGAGATCACACTACAGTGCCGAAAATGTCAAAGTAATGGAAGCGGCCAAGTAAATTCTTTCCTAGGGAAAGAATTTGCTTAAAAGCCACTTCGCTATTTTACCTTTTCATTCTTTTCCATTCGATCAAGACGCATTTGACAAAATGCTTCTGAGATCACGTAATAGGAACACTTCAGATTTGCATTCCATTCTCCTATTCTTTGCTGAAGTTCTATCTCAGAGTATGCCATATCATCTGCATACAGCAGTTTGTTGATCTGTCCCCGCCAACCTGTTTGCCAATGTAGTCCATCACCATTATGAACAGCAGTGGGCTCAGAGCTGAACCCTGATGTACACCCACTCCCACTGGGAACCCCTCTGTGAGGCCGAACACTGTTCGTACTTGAGACATTGGGTCCTAGTACATAGCCTGCAGTAATTCTACCAATGTTTCTGGGGCTTCAAACCACTGCAGTACTGCCCAGATCAGCTTTCTTGTGACCTTGTCATATGCTTTCTCCAAGTCTAGGAATGCCCAGTTGGACTGTCTCCTCATCTCTAGCTTCTTCTCAAGTATCTGTCTCAATGCAAACATCAGGTCAATTGTGCTGCATCCTGATTTGAATCTAAACTGCTCATCTCCCATATTACATTCCAATACTCTGCATATCCATTTATCAATCACCCTCTCCAGAACTTTCATGCAAGCACATAAATAAATAAAAAAATAATTAACAACTGTGTTCCCTTACACTGTGACACTCAAGCTTCCTGGGTTTCCAGGTCACATATATGTATATATCTAGTGATAAATAATTTGATGGCTTTATAAATTTCACCTTTTTTCTCTTGATTTCTTAAATGATAAAAACTGCAGAAGAATGTAAATATTTTAAACATAAGAAATGCTTAGCCCACCAGTCTGCAACACTTCAAAAAAGAAGTTATGTACTCACCATAACTTTCCATGTGAGTTGTTCATCTTGCCATCATTCTTACTGATGGGTTCGGAGCTGAGAATTGGCTCAAAATCGGCCAAATGCAAAAGCTCGATGTCTTCAACCAGCTCGCGACCTACTCCCTATCCCATGATGTACTGTTGCTTCCTTCAGATCTTGTTTGCTGCCTACAATGGTATAAGCTGACTCCCAATATAGTAACAGAATAGAATACATTGGGTACAGACCAATACCGTCATGCCTCACCTCACGTTCTCGGCCCTCAAGAAGTCTGGAAGGGGGTTGGAGGGTGGGACATAAGAATGACAGCAAGATGAACAGCTCACATGGAACCTTATGGTGAGAACATAACTTCTTTATGTGAAGTTGTTCTATCTTCCTTCATTCTTACTGATGGGATAGCGTCCCAAGCACCATCTTCTTGGATGGCTCATGGGGGTATATTCTTCAGGACAGTGGAACCAAAGGAAGCTCTGTCCCTGGAGGCCTGATCCACTTTGTAATGAGTGATAAAGGTATGAGGCATTGACCAAGTAGCTGCTGCACAAATTGTATCTATTGGTGGTTTGGCAGAAAGAGCTGAGGAAGTGGAGACAGCTCTAGTTGAGTGAGCCTTTATCTTGTTTTGTTATAGTGTATTCATTGAACTCTATGTAAAAGAAATACAATCCGATAACTATTTTGATAAAGTGGTTTTTCACAACAGAGCACCTTTCCTGGAGTCTCAGAAGTAAACAAAAAGTTAATCCATTTTCCTGAAATCCTTGGTCTTGTCTAAATAAAAGTGGAGCTGTCTGTGTACATCAAGCTTGTGCAACATATATTCTGTCTTATTGCCATACTTGGGGAAGAATACCGGCAGCTCTATAGACTGACTGAGATTTGTTTGTGAACATACCTTTGGTAAAAAAAAATGGGATTTGTCCGGAGAAACACTATCATTATGAAATATCAAATAAGGAGGTTAAATAGATAAGGCTTGTAACTCTGAAACTCTTCGAGCAGAAGTAATAGCAATTAGGAAGACAGTCTTCCATGTGATAAACTTCAGGTCACATGAAGAGGCTGGTTCAAATGATGGTAGAATTATTCGTGATAGAACAAAATTTAGATTCCATGGAGAAACAGGGGATCTGATGGGTGGTCTTAAATGTATAGTACCTTTGAGGAACGCCTTTGAGAGTCTATGTGACATGATATTAGACCTTTCCTCACCCAAATGGAAACTGGAGATTGCAGCCAACTGAACACAAACTGTCGCAGCAGCTGCTCCCTTATTGAAAAGCTCTGTCAAAAATTCTAGAATAGAAGCACTTGGAGCTACATAAGGATCAACATGATTTTGAGATGCCCATATTGAAAATTTTTTCCATTTGCTGAGATATAGCTTTCTAGTGGAGGATTTGTGAGAGGATGTCAGTATATGTTGAGCCCCAGCTGAGAGGTTCTGAAGCCTGACTATGTTTGAAACTGGAAATCCAAAAATACCAAATGATGCTTAAACACAAGCAGTCCAACTGTGCAGAAAATTTCTTTAATTCTGGTACCTCGGCCTTCGCCTTCTCATGGAATACATTATAATTCAAACAACACCCCTTTTATAACACATCTTCAAAACATTTGCATAAGTAATTGACTCAATAAAACAATTAAACATTTTCAGTCAATTTTTAACCAAACCTTGCTTTTACCAACGATATTTTTTCATGTGAAGTTTCCAACTTCACCTACTTCACCTCATGTATAAAATATGTATTGTGTATTAAATATACTAATATAATTTTTTATAATTTATCTTCCATGACAAACACTTTCACATTTTTCATACAAAAAATATATATGATGATGTGATAGTTATATTTAATACACTCCAAACCATTGTGCATTTAATATGTTTAAACATAACACAAATATTACCTTATGTAATTTTTACACTTCCAAATTCATCCCATTTGGAAAAAGAGTATTATAATTTAAGATGAATCTAGACTCCATTTCCAATAATTTATTATGAAAACATGCATTATTCTCACCAAAAACATTTGGTTTCCCCAAAACACAAAAAATAAACCCTTCAGGAACCCCTTTGTGCTGTTCCCAAAAGTGCTTGGCCACCGGACTATCTAATCTTTTGTGTCTGATGTCCCCCAAGTGTCCAGAATTCTAAGTTTAACTTTCCTACTAGTTTGTCCAATATACCATTTCTGTTTTGCACAACCACAACCTATGATATAAACCACCCCCGATGAATTACAATCAAAATATTCCAGAGCATTGTAACATACATTGTTGATTTTGGTTCCATCAAGACTTCTGACCCTAGCACACACCTTGCAATTACCACAGCGGTAGGTTCCTTTCTTAATGTTACTCATCAACTTACTTCTAATGTTTAATATTTCCTTTAAATTTGGATATCTGCCATAGGAAAAAGTGACCGTTGTTGGAAATAACTTACCCACCTTATCATCTCCAGTAACAATACGCCATAATTTTAATACTGTCTCCCTTAAAATACAGGAAAATTGAGAATATTTGGTAACAAAAAATATTTTATCCCTTTGTCCTTCATCCCCAACATTTCCCATCTGGCCATTTGGACATCTCTTGGTGTAAAAGTATCTCTTCCTGTCTAACTTCCTTAAACCCAAATCCTGCTCTACACGTGCCCTAGCTGACTTGATTGTCCTCCTAGAATAACTCCTTTCAATAAGCTTTGTCTCAATTTTATCAAACTCCACCCCAATCCTTCCAAGTTCAGAAGTATTGGACCCAATACATTTAAATTCTGCCAATGGAAGGGAATCTATAAGACAATCACTATGCATGCTAGATGTGTGCAAAAAATTATCCGCTGCTGTAGCTTTGTAAAAGGGTTTATATTGTACCCTATTGTCAGACCCAACATACAACTCAATGTCCAAATACTGGATATTCTTTCTACCTACTACATGTGTAAAATCCAAACCACATGGGTTGTCCCTCATCTCCAAAACAAATTTCTCAAACTCACTAGGGTCACCCCTACATAAAAATAAGAGATCATCGATGAATCTCTTATATTTCACCACCTTATTCTTAAAAAAGTTCTTTGAATAAATTAATAAATTCTCAAAATGGGCCATGAATAGAATAGCATATGAGGGTACATATTGCACCCCCATTACAGTGCCCTCGTTTTGTAAGAAAAACCTACCTTCAAATTCAAAACAGTTGTGTGCTAGACAGAATTCCAAAAGATTTATGATGTAACTAGTCCTAGGTCCCTCTCCCAACATTTTTACAATAGCTTCAAGTCCCCAATGCTTATTGATACTGGTATACAAAGATTTCACATCCACACTAGCCCAATAAAAGTCCTGTTCCCAAGTGATGTTTTTCATTTCCATGCAAATTTCTTTAGTGTTTTTTACATGAGCCTGTATTCTATATAGATGGCACTTTAACACTGAATCTAAAAAAATTCCTATGTTTTGTAAATAAGCACCCTTTCCTGAAACAATGGGGCGACCCGGGGGATTCCTAACATCCTTATGTAGCTTGGGAATGATGAAAAATCTTGCATTTCTTGGATTCTTAATATGTAACCTCCTCACATCTGCTGATGTAAAGAATCCCAACCGTTCGCCCCTCTAACACTTCCAACAGCATGGAGTTATATTCTTTAATAGGATTAGAAGCTAACCTTGTATACACTTTAGCTTCATTTAATAACCCCAACGCTATGGAATTGTATTTTTCTCTGGGCAAAATTACCCAGTTGCCCCCTTTATCAGATTGAGTATAAACATGTTGCTCATTGGACCTTTTTAATTCTTTCAGAGCCATCCATTCTTCCGTATTCAAATTGTATGCTTTTCCACCCCTTCTAAACTTCCCATATTCATTTTCCAATTGTTTAAACAGCGTTTTTTTCAAAAACACTGATTGCTACATTAATTTTGGGCGGAACAACATTACTTTGGTAAGGAACTTTGGGAACAATTAACCTGCCATAACCAGTATTAAATTCAAAACCAGTGCAGCATGAAGAATTTTCATCTGCTGTATATATATCTATCACATCATTTTCATGCAAGGACATATTCATCAAAGAACTGCCCAAAATAGAATCCACAAAATTATTGTTTTCACTATTATCAGCTCTATCAGCAAAAAAAAACTCTCAAATGCAATTTCCTGCAAAAATCCTTTGCTTCCAATAAAATATCAGCCAAAGCGGGAAACCTCGTAGGAACAAATTTGGTTCCCCTATGCAATACCCTTTTAACACTGTCCGTGATGACACAACTGGATAAATTCACAATGCGAAAGTTCTCACCTTTACCCCAATGTGAATAGGAACTGGAAACACATATTTGTTCTTGTTTCTGATGTATAAATCCATGCTTGAGTGAAAAATTGTTCAAAACTTCGCCGTTGGAAAAGGCGCTCTCACCTCCTTCTTCCCTTGCCCTGAAAGCGGCGGCCTCCCCCCTTGTTCTGAACTGGGCTCTGGTTAGAGTTATTGACCCCTCCATTCGAGCCTGGAACAGATCCCTGTTCCATATTTAAATCCTCAAAAGACACACTTTTTCTACTTGTGGAATCCATTTCCACCGACGATGCTGATGTATCTCCAGCTACGCCTAACCTGGGGCCCCCTCTGCTGTCACATCTTGCGTTGCGCTTCCTCTTAAAGCTATATTGCCACGAGAATAGTTTCCCCGACTCATGACCCTTGGTGTCACGAACAAGCTTCCTTCTTTTACGTGAAATAACCTCCAACTCCACCTTGGCAACCCTGCCTTTAATATCGATCATGTTTCTCTCAAATGCACTTTCGGAAGTCTCCTCAATTAGCGCTTTTTGTAACTGTAGAATAGAAGCACGAACTCTGTCCAAAGTTCTTTCATTCCTCTTAACCAAAACACCTAGCCAGCTCAAAGTACACCTCAAAGATATAGCTTTCCATTCGGAGGATAAGTCTGCCTCATCCTCTGTAAATTCATAGGCAGGAAGACGCTCCACTCTTAGACCCCTCGGTGTATTATTGGAACTAATATACCTTTCCAATAGCTTTAGATCATAGAAGGTAGTGACCTCCTTTATCACTGCCTTCTCCAGTTCCTCATATCTGCCTGAACAGTCATTATGGCCACCAACCCAAGGATCGCTTGACACCAGTTTCTCTTCTCTCTCCTTCCAAATGGAGATGAAATTAACAGGTTGTACCTGATGTGTTGTACCCAATGGGGTAACTGCTGTTGTATTTAGCGACATAAAGATCCAAAAATACACTCCAAAAATTCAGAAAATCCAAAAATACCAATGATGCTTAAACACAAGCAGTCCAACTGTGCAGAAAATTTCTTTAATTCTGGTACCTCGGCCTTCGCCTTCTCATGGAATACATTATAATTCAAACAACACCCCTTTTATAACACATTTTTTTAAACCAAGGTTGGTAAAAGCAAGGTTTGGTTAAAAATTGACTGAATATGTTTAATTGTTTTATTGAGTCAATTACTTATGCAAATGTTTTGAAGATGTGTTATAAAAGGGGTGTTGTTTGAATTATAATGTATTCCATGAGAAGGCGAAGGCCGGGGTACCAGAATTAAAGAAATTTTCTGCACAGTTGGACTGCTTGTGTTTAAGCATCATTGGTATTTTTGGATTTTCTGAATTTTTGGAGTGTGTTTTTGGATATGTTTGAAAATGGAGCAGCCATGCTGTCAATTTGAGGGACTGAAGCGAAGGATGAAGAGCCCTCAATGAGTGAATCAGGAGGTCTGGTACTGGGTCCAGAATCCAAAGTTCTTCCAATAGATGAGGATGATGAAAAGGGAACCAAATCTGGCGAGGCCAGTAAGGGGATATGAGAATAATGGCCCTTCCCAGAGCACTGGCTTTCTGTAAGATTTGGGGTATCAGAGGTAAGGGTGGAAAAGCACAAAGGAGTCCCTGGAGCCAATCGTGTACAAGTGCAACCCTTGGGGCTTCCCCTAAAGGGGGAATTAGGGCAAAGTAGCTACTGCATTTCGTGTTTGTGGGCATGGCAAAGAGATCACAGCAAGGCTGGCCCCATTTGTGGAATATCACTTCCGGCACTTCTTTCTTGAGGGACCACTTGTAAGGCAATAAAATTGCCCTGCTTAGTTTGTCTGCTATCACGTTGAACCTCCCTGGGATGTGCTTTGCTATCAGAAAGCACTGGGAGGAAGCTGCCCACTGCCATACTCTCAACGACTCTCGACAGAGGGGTAAGATTTGGTTCCTCCTTGTTTGTTTATGTACCAGACTACTGACACGTTTTCTGCCTGAACTGCAATGGTCCCCAGAGGAAGAGAGTCTTAGAAGCACTGCAACACTAGAAGTACTGCTCTCATCTCTAGGACACTGATATGCAGATGACCCTTGTGTTATTTCCATGTGCCATGGGCTGTTCTTCCCTGATAATGCCCCCCCACCCTGTCAGGGAAGCATCCGTGGTCACTATGGCAATCGGGTTGGGTAGAGCAAAGGGACATCCTATTGTTACACAAAGCAATGTCAGCTGAAAGTCCTTTTTGTATGAATTCATGATTATAATGTGAAGCAACATTGGAAGTTCCTGAAAGGACCACTGTGTGAAAAGTAGCCATTGTAGTATTCACATATGCATCTGACCCAGTGGAACTGCAACGATTGCTGCCGCCATTGTACCCAACAATTTGAGAACTGTGGAAACTGGGACTGTTTCTTTTGATAGAAGGGTAACAATCTGTTATCAAAGAGCACAAACCCTTTTTGATATAAGCTTTAAGATCATTGTGGTGGTGTCCAGATCTGCTCCAATAAAAACGGTATGTTGCGATGGCAATAAGACAGATTTTTCTAAATTTATGGTAATCCCCAAATGATAGCACAGATTCATAGTAGTGTCCCTTGCCTGAATGAGTTGATGCCTAGTGGTGGCAGTTAGGAGCCAGTCATCTAGGTATGGAAACACCTGGAATTCTAAACGTCTCAGGTGAGCCGTGACTACTGCCATGCATTTGGTGAACACTCTGGGGGCTGTAGTGAGACCAAAGGGCAGACCTCGAAATTGGTAGTGACTGGCCCCCAGCCGAAAGTGTAGATGATCTATGGATGACCTGGCCAATTTTATGTGGTAGTACACATCCTGGAGCTCTATCGGGCACATCCAATTGTCTTTTCCTAGAAAAGGAAGTATTGACTGCAGCATGACCATCAGGAACTTTGGCTTTTTTATAGATTTGTTCAGTCTGCTGAGATCCAAAATGGGTCTCCAGTCCCCTGTTTTCTTTGGAACTAAAAAGAACCTTGAGTAAGTTCCGGATCCTATCTGGTCTGCGGCGACCTGTTGCATGACTCTTTTGTTTAGCAACCTTTGAACTTCTATGGTTGTTTGTTCCCTGTGACTGGGTGGAACGTCTGGGATTTTCTTTACAGGGGGAGGTGGGGCAAAAAAGGGTATAGAGTAACCTCTGGATATGATGCTTTATACCCAGCTGTCTTTTGTTATTTTTAGCCAGGCTTCTGGGTACTAAGATAAGTGACCCCCGACTGCCTCCAGAGATGGACAGGCAGGCTTCCTCTCAGGAGTGCTGGTAGGGTTTCCCAAAGAAATAATCTCTGTCACCCTGGTTCTGCAGACCCCCTCTGCCACATGGGCGACGTCTTCTATTATTACCCTCCTCTGCCTCTGGAGGTGGTTTCACCACTTGTGTCCTGAAAGGCTCAAGGTTCCTTGAGTTTTATGGAACTACATCTTTCCACTTTTCTGACCTTTGGGGTAGGGTCTGTTAGGAGTGGAAAAATGGACTCCAAAAGCAGACAGAGTATTCCTGTCCTGATCACACCTGGTAAGCGTCTCATTTACCTTGGGTCTAAAAAGGGACGAGCCATCAAAGGGGGTATTGGTAAAGGATGACTTATTAGGGTTCCACAAAGAACATAAGTGGATCCAGGAATGTCTCTTAAGAGCAATTCCTGTAACCACTGCTCTACTTGCTCCATCAGCTGCATACGAAAGCACATGCATGGATGAGTTTGTCAGGGAATTGAGGGTGGAGAGATGTAAAGATATTTTATCTGAAACCCCCTGCAGCTACTAAACCATGTACAGCATCTCCTAGTTCTTTTAGGAGATCTCTTTGCAATCTTGTGAAATGCATAAGATTATTCAGTTACCTAAGAGCTGAAATCGCTGAAGTAAACATGTGCTTTCCATATCTGTCCATGACTCTTGAATCTTTATTCAGTGGCTGGACTGACATAGAAGTTTCGGATAACTCCTTCTTGGTGGCCGCAGCCACCACCACCATGGCATCTACAGGGACTCCCTTGGTGAGAAACTCCTTGTCTTGTGGTGAGGTAATAAACTTATTGGGCCTCCTAGAGACAGGTTCCACTGTATCTGGAGACTCTCACACCTTTCGACAAACCAAGTCCATGAGTTCGTCGAAAGGTGGAGACACCCAAGAGGCAGAGAGTTGAGACCAGAAAGCGTTCAGGGAGACTTTCTCATCATCATCAGTGGGTTTGGAGGGCTGTCAACCACCCCTCTGTTTGAAAATCTCTAAGATATCTGTGAAGGAGATATCTTCAGAGGGTGATCACGCAGAACCTTCTGAATCATCCAAGTCAGTGCCTGAAGTGACAGATTCCTGAGGGGAGTCCAAATGCTTCCTCTTCATAGCCTCTTCCTAGGAATCTCCTCAGTGGAGGCTTCTGGTAAGGTCTTGGAAGAGCAGGGTTCACCTGATGGGGCATCCTGATGCTCTGGGTCTCTACGCTTTTGTGGAATCTGAGATGCTGAGGTAGATACTGGTGCTGTTGGGGGAGGAGGTAGTGGTCCTGATGATGTGGATGTCTTTGGGGACAATACTCTCCTCATGGCATCGAAGGCCCTGAGAAGCAAAGTTGGACCCAAAAGATTGGTTCAACTATTCTCCCTGAACCTGGCCAGCGAGTGTTGGCCCCCTAGACTATACAGTAGTCAGAGAAGTCAGATCCAAAAGTCATGGAGCAGGTCTCGGTACCGACGACTCCACTATCATCAGTGCCAAGCACTCCAGCTCTGAAACCTTGAGTCAGATCAGAAGAGGAAAAGATACAGAGGGAGGTAGGTTGGACGGTTCTGAAACCCGAGGGGTTGGCCCCGACAAAAGTTTGGTGAACCCCATTGTCTGCAGAAGCCTCTGCACCACACAGTCCACGTCCATGTCTGAAAGGCTCCTTGAGGACTGAGAAGATGGAGCCGAAGAAGCTACTGATTGCGAAATTGGTGATTTTAGTGTAGGAGACACCAGCTCAAGTTCCGGGGGACTGTCTCCTCATTGTAATGACCATTGGCTCCGAGATCAGTGGTGCCGAGGTCAAATTTTTATCAGTTTTAGACTGACTGGATGACGAAGATTTTCCAAGCTCCAAGGATCCAGTAGATGAAGATTTCTTTGAATGTTTAGACTGCTTGACATGAGCTGTATTGTCTTGTTCGAAAGATTCCTGAAATGAAGATTTAATTATGCCTCTAACTATCAGCTTATTTTTCCTTTCTTGTAACACCCATGAACTGAACGAGTGACAGACAGAGCAATCTTTCTGTAAGTGCAATGCACCTAAACAGTAAACACAGTCCATGTGCCCATCAGTAATGGACATCTTCTGTCCACATTTAGGGCATTTCTTAAATCCTGAAGGCTTAGGCTGCCTAGCCTCCTTGTTCTTTTCTTGCTGAGACATTTTAATGAAATAAATGGATCACAGCACAGACTCATTCTAACAAGCCTTCTAATCTAAAGAGATATGACAAGAAAAAATATTTATATATAGATATATATATATATATATATATATATATATATATATATATATATATATATATATATATATATAAGGCAAGATTTATAAGTACTCTATGATAAACCAAAATCCTGTAATTAAACAGCTAAATATGAGGAAATATGAATATCAAACACTACAGCCTTCTAAGTGCACAGGCTAAAGTACGAATTAGAAAAAAACACACAATCCTATCTAAGGACTAACAATAACTTTGCATTTAAAGTTCTACTTAGTATATATCAACACACCTCTAATGATAACTACTGAACTGTTAACTCTTAACATAATAGGGAGAGAAATGAAGGGCTTCAAGCAGGCCACAAGAAATAGCACAAAAAAGAGCAAGCTATCAACAAACTAAATTTGCAATGTCACTCTAAGACAAAAAACAGTTATCTTAAGTAACTAATTTTAAGCTAGCTAAGAAAACTTTATAGAATTAGAGGAATTATCAAAATGTCACTGGCCAGAGCTGGTGGAACACCTGATGTGTTGCAGCGGCAAACAAGATCTGAGGGAAGCACCAGTGCATCATGGGATAGGGAGTAGGTCATGAGCTGGTTGAAGACCTCGAACTTTTGCATTTGGCCAAGTTCAGAACCCATCAGCAAGAATGATGGCAAGATATAACAACTTCACATTAGCTGTTCTCTTTTTAAGCGGCTTTAAGACATGAAATATTACTATGCAAGAAAACTAATTTCCAGTATGCAGAAGAAGCCAGCCAGGAATTACAGGAATTTGTTTTCATCTGCAGATGACTTGATAAAAGCTGCTAACAACAACAGACTTTCAGGAAGACAGGCTATCATTATGTTACAAAACAAGGACAATAATAAAAAATACATATTTAAACTCACATGTTCCAAGGAGTCTGGATAAAGAAGTAATTAATAAACCTCTCATTTTCTAGAACTTTTAAAAATGACAATTTCAAAATATGAAACACAGACTTTAACAAGCCAGAGCATTCTCTCATGGTACAATGGTAACTTCAGCACCAAATTAAAGCAGAAGGTGGAAGAATCACATTCAGCACACAATTTTGACACTCACTGAAGGAATTAAAATATATTTACTGAGTGGTATTTCCAAACTATAACAAGTATAAGCGGTGGTGCAGCAGTAGCGTTGTTGCCTCACAGCAAGAGGTTCTCCCGTTTGATTCTCGGTGGGAGTGCCTTCTGTGTGGAGTCTGCATGTCCTCTCCGTGGTCAAGTGGCGTTCGAAAGACATACATAGAATGGGCGTGCCTTCGCTGAAGGTTGGGCGTCGAGCTGGCACCTCGGCACCCGTAAAAATGTTCTGCCAATCATTAGCGGACCAGAGTTCCGCTGTGGCAACCCCCAACTGGGAAGAGCCGAAAGAAGAATATGTCCAAACTATAACAACATAAAAAAGTTACAAAATGAACTTAATGTTACAGAACTCAGCAAATATTCCGTCCAACCACATAAGCATAATCTTAATGTGTACAGATCAACAGCTGTACTAATTCATAAAACATTTCCATTTTTATTAAATGAATGAATGACTGAGAATGTTTTTTTTTTCTGCTGTACCACTCATGATGTTTCAAAACATGTTAGATAATGTCATTTTAGTGCACATCTGGTACTTAATTTCTTTGTCTGTTCTTTACTCTCACATCTTCTTCATGTGTTTCAACTTAATGCATTCCCCTAAGAAAATTATGGAGAAGTTATATGGACAGCACCCAAATGTGAGAGAAATGCAATATTAAGCTGAGTACAAACAGCTTGCAGTGACAGACTGTTAGAATAACAAATTAGTTACACAAGCAGGGAAAGGGTAGTATTACAGGTCTTGGCTAGTTTCCAACCCTACCTTCCAAAGCAGTATGGACAGTGCCTGTATTTAAGAGTACTGGCATAAACCAGGAACGTTGGTCAAGAATCATAAAGTAATTATTTGCAGAATATTTAACTCTGAAGACATTAACTCTGTAAAATAGGAGAACAAGATGGGATAAAGTTTAAATTCATTTTTTGTTCAAATTGCAATACTACTAATGTTTAATATTTACTTACTTCTCTCCAGAAACAAATATATGCTAAGAAGTTTAAACAGGAAAAAAGTTCAGTTAAATTAAAAATTAAATATATACATTAACCATAGCTAAAATGAAGAAGTTTCTTCATAATCTATACATTTGATCTAAAACCAAATCTTTTAAATAGAACAGATTAAGAAGTGAGATTAAGTTGGACTGCTGTGTTATGTAACACTATTTGTGTAAAAACTCAGATTCTAAGATTTAGCTGCAAAAAAAAATAAATCAAGTGTAAATAAGTGCAAAGACATTTTGCCAGAATTGTATAATCTGAAATCCAGAGTGTCTGACCACTTTTTCAAATATCTGTTTGCCTGTCTGACAACATCTGGAAATGTGTTTTTATTTACATATTATACGTTATTAACTAATCTGATCTAGCTGGCTGTTGTGCACATAGCCAGACGTATATCATGTATACCACAATACCAAAGATCACATCTTTAAAAATAAAATTATTTTGTGCAACGGGATGTGCCAGAAGTTCATTTAAAATAATGCCCACATAATTACTCATGGTTTATGATTATGTATTTAATTTGTTATAAAGTAATATTGTCCACAACTATGCACTGTCTGAGTATGCGGGCTATACTTGTGAGAAATGAGACTACATTATGGAAGATGGAATACAAATCCAAAAATCCTGGCTAATAGACAAAGCCATTTTCAGTGGATGCTAGGAAGAAAAGCTCCAAAACCAAAACAAAACCAGTGGTAAAAAGGAGCTTATATATCCTATGCACAGTGATAATTAGCACTTTGTAGAGTCAAACTTAAGAGCTAGTCATAATACACTGCTATAATGTAATAAGAATAACTTTCATACACAAGAAGGTAACTCATCTATATTACTTGCCCAAATAAAACTTTGCTTTGCGCTTGGACAAACATGGCAGTGAGTCCATGTTCATCAGTGATTTGGGAGGTTTGCTGTATTATAGAGGATTAATGTATTTTTTTATGTACTGTGACCAGAGAAGTGCTGTATTTACACACTCATCACCTGAACACAGATTTTTGATTAAGCATTCAGCATTCAGGGACTCTGGTACTCATGTAAGGAAACGTCTCATATGCATCCTGTGTTTCAGTTTGTACATGAGGAATAATGAACCTACTGATCTCTTTTACAATTTCTTAATTTACCAAAGTACAGAAGGCTGTTTGTTTTCAGTGTGCTGTTATACGCACACCTCTTTAAGTTTATATGCAGTCTCTTCAATGTTAGTGTAATAACAGAAATAAATTCCTTATCTCCTGATGTACATATAGTGTGAATAAAGCAAAAATGAATCCCCTGTGAATCTAAGAGCCCTTGAAAAGTAGTACTGTTTTGTTTTTTGTCATTCATCTGGCAAATGCTTTCCACAGACATGTGGCTTGGTAGGGCCTAAAAAGGAGATACATGCTAGTTCATATCATAGCCTTTCCTCCAGCCCATTGTGAGTGCTTCAGGTCTTCATTAGTTCAGGGTGACAACTGTTTTGTCTATGATGTTGTTTAAACAAGCACCTAAAAGTCCTACAATTCAAGACTGCAAAACTTGTTTGCTTCACCTGTCAGAAACATTCCGATGTAAAATATTTGCATTCTGCTGAATATCAATACTGTTTGCAACTAGACTTAAGAATCTCAACACCACCTTCTTTTGTAAAATCAGGTTAGTACATGTCAGCACAGCATAACAGACCCTTACCTTCCATGAAATCAACGTTATTTTCACCACACTTGCTGTTTTGCTTATTAGAGATGTGGTCAAAATCTAACCACACTTTTGCCTCTAAGAAGGGTTGTTAAGGTATAAAATAATATTAATTATTTGAAGAAAACATGTGAAACTGAGCACCTCACTGCATATATCCTATCAAATACAGCATCAACTGGCCTTTTTTTAACAAATGAAACTGCTGTTTTGTAGCCATTTTATAACAGAAGTATATTACATTGACACTGCTCTACTGCGATACTGTTGATACTGTTACATAATAATACACCAGAGGTAAATGCAACACATAGCAAACCTCTGAAACAACACATTCAGCTAACCTAAAACATTTTTGTAGGGGGGCTCATCCCCCCATTACCCTCAAAAAAAAAGGGGATACCCATACCTCCCAAAGTATTACATATATATTAACTCCATGTTCACACAACAGAAGGGAAAGGGATAAGTTAGTTTCACTAAATGTATGTTTTTGAAGTTTGGAAGTTGTACATTTACCATTGTAGAGTTATATTCTCAATAATGCTTGCTTTCCTGATGCACTCTTATGAATTAGATTAACATGCAAGACAATCCCTTTCTCTGAACCTTTAAAACATAATTACTCAAATCAAATATGTGCTCAATGCTGAAACTCTGTAATGAAGTTAAAACTTTACGTGAATAATTTGCTTCATATGAACACATCAGTCATTCTCTGAACTTAACAAGATCCTTTACTTTTGAACAACTGCTTAAACACCTTGTATTATAGAATGCAACATTATACTTTCTTGAGATTAAGGCAGTTTAAGAAAAAACAAATATGCACAACTTCTTAAGGAAGGGATGCCAGTTATTCTGGATGGCTCACAGCTTGTTAACATAGTGACAGTGAAAACAATGCAACAGTTCACATCAGTTTGTCCTTATTGTTGGTAGCAGACAGTTCAGTTTCCTAGTTCTCCTATTGTGCTCTTTGGAACTTTCTCATTGCCCACATCCACAGAGTGCAGCAATATCACATTTCCATAAAACACCCATTTATCTTACATTACCTCCAATTGCTGACATAAGAGCCATTAGAAAATCAGTGATATGTGATCAGAGAGAAAACCTTTTCCTCTCGTTTAGAGGAACCTAACTCCAGCTGTGAAAGCAGATTCTCCCTCCTCTCTCACTATCACTTCCTTTCCAAATACTGAAGCAGCTTTTTTTTCAAAGACATTTGTCAAAAGTGATCCACTGTCTGTCTTACTACTACTTAACCAATATAATATGTAAGTAGGTATCACACTAGGGGAAAAAATCAAGCAGAGCTGCAAAAGCTCTTTCTTGAAAGAATCTGTAGTTGAAACTGACTAGCAGCATATAAAATTCCAGTTTTCTGGAAGTTAACAGTATCAGGTATCCAGATTTTCATGCTGGTAAAATGATATCCATTTTAGCACTAGCAGAATAAAATCAAATTTACTGAAAGTTTGCCACTATATTTTACAAATGAGTAGTTTTTCTGGTGATGCAGTTTCATAGTAACGTGTAACAATAAAGTAATCCACAGAATATATTTTATAAGTGCCACTGGTCTTCTGTTCCATACTGTGGAACATGAGCATCAAACGGCATTGGACCAATAAAGCATGTGTCAATACATGTTATTACATAGAGTTTTGTGTTAATTGTGTTGTCTTCCACAAACATTTAGTGCAGTAAATACATTTTAAACATGGAATAGAGGTATACCTCATCTGCTGTACAGTATATAAGAAGAATATTTTAGGATAAATTTTCAACATGCTTCGCCTTGGTTTATAATTACAGTTTAAGATATGAAAGTTATTTCAAGGGTTTTTGTTTAATGTGTCACTATACTTCCCCAACTGTCACATTTTGCTGTATTGTCTTTAGGACCTAACTGCTGTTAGTACAGGTGCAAAATGGAAAACATAACTTAATGAAAATGTTCTTGAAACAAACTTGGCAGTCCTGGTGGAAAGATGCTGTACAAGCCATATATTTCCTGTTAGTATTTGTATGAGCTATAAATTAATTTGTATTACTTCTTTGTTATATGTCAAATTCACGAGGCAAATTGGAGCCATTTTCCCAGTGTCCAGAGTGAATGATCTCTGCTCATCCAGGTCACCAAATACAAAGAAAGAAAGACTAGATAACAAGGGTAACCGAATGTTACATCTTTGACAGGGTGGCTGTTGATATTCTGAGTAGTGTAATTGCAATCCCCAGAATACTGAAACAAAGTATAAATATGGGAACTATATTCTGTTTGAGATTAAAAGTATCCCACAGTACTCCCTCTTCTGAGGTACAGTGAAGCCACAGTTAAGAGTTAAACTGCATAAATTGCAAGGGTATGGTTGGTATAATATGCTTTAATTGCATTACAGCGAACTGTAAGCTCTGTTACCCTTCTGCTGTGGTCTTACTGCAGCTTTTGAAGTAGTAGAAATCAGAACTGTGGATGCTGCACTACTGATCAGAGTCCTTTGACTGCTACTATTAGTAAGCAAGGCATTCAGAACAGTGAACTGTTCAGATTGAGTTAAACAACAAAGTATGAAGCAGTTTTAGTCCAACAGTTGGTCAATGCGTTACTAGTTAGATTGTGATCCAGTAAACAAGAGACAGTCATTCCTCCTTCAAAGCTCTTTGCTGCTCATGGTCCAGTAGAACATCTGATAAAACACAGGTGAAAAATTGGAAACGTAAAGGTAGTACCTCTGAACCACACAACAAGGGGTAAGCATCCCTGGAGGAAGGAGAAAGGAAGGAGGGAAAAGCATCCTCAAGGGAAGATAGAAGAAAGGCAATGAGGTAGGAAGAAAAGATGGAAGAGCATCACTATGGGAGGAAACACAGAAAGATGAAAGGACATCCATATGGAGGTGAGGAGAGGAAGAAAGAAAGAAAGAAAGAAAGAAAGAAGGGGAAAAACCTGCAAGGAATGAAGGAAAGAATGCCTTCTGAACAAGGTGTCCCTGAAGATGTTATATTAAACATAGTATTAAAGAAGATACATTTAGCTCTAACCTTAACCCTCTCTCCCTCTGTCTATCCTACAACATATACCTAAAAGTGGCTTGCTTCCAGCTTTCACACAAGAAAAAGCACCCCATCCATTCATTCACAACCCCTCTGTCCATTTTTTTCACATGGAATCGGAGTGCTACTTCAACAGTGACAATCATCTATAGCCAAGGTTTACACTGCTGGGTGACTAGCCCTGCCATGTTTTTTTCATTCACACTACACATTCACACTCACACAAAGATCTACAGCCAATCCACCTACTGCATGTCTTTGGAATGTGGGAGGAAACTGGATAACCTGGAGGAAACCCATGTGTAGACAGGGAGAACAAGCAGTCTCTGCACAGAATTGAAATGGGGAACCTCTTGCTGTAGGACAACAACACTATCTGCTGTAGTATCAACAGCTAAAAATACTGCATCAGTCAGTTGTGACAATGGAGCCTTTCCAAGATGGTAGAAATTTGATCAGTAGCTTAATTTCATCTCTCCAAATTTGAACACAGAAACTGAAAAAAGTACCCGTGGAACTGCAGCCTGGGTAAAATTCAGTTAATGGCTAGTAAGTACACTGACATGATGGCAGCAAAGAAGAAATTTGGTGAATTTGAAAGAACATTGACCAGAGAAACTGAAGAGAAAACATTGTCTGAGAAGAATTCTGCAGCTGTTATGCAAAAAGCAGTTCAAGCTTCAGCGTTGGTTCAAGAGAGGGCTTCCTAGTAATTTAGAGGAAACAATAAATCAAATGTACTCAGAGGTGATAAAAAAATAGAATGTATACATTAAGTCAAATAACAAAAGTTTAGGAAAATAGAAGTAATAATCTTTAATTAGCTATTCAAATGAGATGATAAAAACAGCAAAAATCAGAGGCTGGTATGAATAAAAGGCTGGCTGAATATGAGGTTGCTCAAGAACAGCTGTTTTAAAAAAGTGCAGAGTTAGAAGAGAGAGTGCAAACAGAAAACCTGAGATTTTCTGCTGTACCAGACTAACTGGAAGGAACAAACTGTTTAAATCTCATGAAAGCAAAAACAAGCAGCTGGACTAGCTTTCCATAGCATGATTCATTAATTGAGTGTATGCTCCAAACCTGGCCATGAGAAAGCAAGGCAAGACCTATATTAGTAAAGATGCAATCATACCAGTAGAAAGAATTGATCCTGACAAAACTGAGTGAAAAACTATTAAAAACAGTGTGTTTGTGGACAATCATTATTCACTGAACACCAAGCAGAAGAGAGGCACATCTATTCCAGCCATCAGGTAATGTTGACAGGCAGGTGTGAGATTCAAGCTGTTACGTACAGTTGTTTTCAGAGTATTTTTCCTGGAGGATCAAATACATTTTTGATGCAGAAAAGGCTAATGAGGAAATAAAAAAGCTTATCCAACAAAAAAGTAAACTGGCAAGCAGAAAGGAGCTCTGCTTCTCATTCTTTTAACAATAAAGCTTATATAGCGACTTTGTCAGCGAAACATTTTCCAATGTTCCAAAGGAAAGTGCTTGAGAAACAGTAAAAGGCACAGGGGTTGACTAGGAGAATCAGGAGTACCTTGGACTTGAACCAGAGTCTTGTGTTGGGATATGGAGATGATCAGGAAGAAGACCAGCAACACTAAAATCAGTGAACAGATGGGAAACTATAAACTATCAATCACATTTGTGAAATATGTGTTTGCAAAAAAAAAAAAAAAAAAAAGTGGTCAAGAAAAGACTGGACTTTTATGTACTGTGAAGAATATGCCCCAAATATGTGTTATTAATATATAAAAGGGCACTAAAAAAGAAGTAACTGTAAGTAAAACAAGTGTTGTTCTTGTTAGTATTTGTATATATCATTTTCTGATACAGTTTTGCAGAACTTGCAGTCATGGCTATTTTAAATGTCTGTGGATGGGTCTTTTCAGTGAGTAGGAGTTAAAGGTATTAAAGTAAACACGTATTTTGATTTCTAAGAAATACAGTATAACAAGAGAAAGAAGGCTGGACAGAAGACTGTTTAAGTTAATTCAGTGTTGTTATCTTGAGCTGCTGGGGAAGGGCAGGGTGTAAAGGTGTACTGATTATATTATATGTAGAATTTAGATGCTGATTTCTCTTGTTTTTACAAGGGTGGATGTCTAGACTAATTTCCTAGACTTAAGCTGCAAACATTTTTTGTAAGCAAAATAAGCTTGAAAAATAAGACAAAATGATGAAAGCTATGACACTACTTAGCTTCATGCATCTGCAAAGATATTAGCTTATTTTTTCCATTAGCAAATGTTCTCAATGAGAGACAATAAATTTGCAGCTGAAGATGGTATTCTGTTCAGACTTAAATTTACAAAAGATTCATTTGTGGTCTGCGAAGTTGTTAGCTGTTTTTTTACCTCTCATTGATATCTACTTTTACATTCAGACAAGTTATTTGCAGGTGCAAGCAATTAAACTTGAGAGTTCTGAACATTCCTTACTGAGAGAAATGCAAAACATAAAGGTAAAATCGCAAGCAGTTGTGAAAAATAAAGTTTGAAATTATGGGAAGTGAATAAGAGACAGTAGCCACCCCAACAGCTTTAAAAATAAAAAAGAAAAATATCCAACAAAAAGTGAGCCACAGAGCAAAAGGGGACTCTCTTTATCATTCCTCTGACAATAAAGCTCATAGTGAGTCTTTGTGAAACCTTTGCAATGCATTTAATAGAAGAGTGCATAATTTAGTGTTATTTAAAGGTAGGTACAGCACTTTTTCTTAGGGCTAAAGTTAATGCTATCTAAAAGCATACAAGGTTTTTCAGATGTGAGAGGGAAATGGAAATAAGAAAATAACAGAAAACAATCAGTGTAAGTGGGAACATAGGTTGTAACATTCAATTTAGCATGGGTAACCTTAATTTTAGATGAGGTTCTGCCTGTGGGTGCAGCTGCCAATTTTCGGCAAGTGCTCCTATCTGAAGGGTTAAACTTCATTTCTTGAAAATGTGCATAGCTTTCTTTGTTTGTTCTATGTTAATAGGAAAAAGGTGTCTGGCCATGCATTTAGTTTTTGTTTTACTGTTTTCATTAAAGGAAAAAGTCCTGAAAAAATCTGACACAGGTTCAAAATGGAGATGACAAGAAACAACTGTATAAAAGATCAGCCTGCCAATCATTAGTGTGTGTATGTAAGACAAAAGTTGGAAATGCACATTCAAAAAAACTGCGATGTAGAAAAAGTGGCAACAATAACTTTTTATCATAATGGCTTATCTATCCACAGTATCTTGGAATATAAATGGCTTTACAGGGATAGACACAAAGGAAAGAATATTAAATTACATTACGAAATGCAGTATGGAAACAGCAATGCTGCAGGCGAAACATTTGGAAATAAATGAGCCTGTGAATTTGACAAAGAAAGGGTGTCAGGGTGGAAATTTAGAAGAATATCAGAGACAAAGGAAAGAGGAGTAATAACACTTATTGCTAGAGAGACCATATAGAAGAGGAAAAAAAAGACTATAGCAGTACGCTTTTGGCAAGGGAGAAGGATTATGCTGGAATGTATTTATATTTCACCAAAAACTGCTATAATGGAGCTTAAGAATATACAGGGAGAAATAATTAGCTTTCAGCAGAGAGGTATTACTAGAACTTGATTTGCAATAGAAGGAAAAATATAACAAAATTGAGTAGATTTCTGAAAAATTAATAAAAATATTTGTTATGAAGATGTGAATTCAGCAGGAGGAATTCAGACAGAATTTACATATTATTGCCCATGGTACAATAACTGGGCAAGACTGGCTATAAATGACATTTTACAGGACTATGTGCATTTAATTGAAAGCTTTTATACACATCCAATAACTATTTCATATCATGGACCAATAATAAACAAGACAAAAATACACAAAAAATAAAACTAAGATACGGTTGCTTTCTCTACCTATCTGTTAAAAAGAGAGGCATTTAAAGAAAGGGTAGTGAAAATTATGTGACAGTTATTAGGGCAGACAGAAATTTCTTCAGAAGGGATAACTAGTGATTGGGATACAATGGAAATGGAGTTTAAAAATAAGGTGACGATAAAATACAAAGAGATATGGTTTAGAAGTAATAGGAAATATTAAGAGGAGCTAACAAGTGTTAAAGTACTGCAGAATAATAAGAATTTCAGGAACATGAAGACAAGAAACTGCAGAGTGTTAAAGAGGAAATAAAAGAGTATTTGGAAAAGCTTGCTGTTAAGCAACTATTTTTAAGACAACTCCAGAGCACAAAATATTTAGCACAATAATGTAGGCAAAAGAAAGTAGAAACAGTTGTCTCCAAATGTAGGAAGCCTATGACATTAAAAATAACCAGCCATCCTATACTGGCACTATATATATATATATATATATATATATATATATATATATATTCCATAATTGCTATGAAAATTAGTATAAAGCAGATGAATGTGGGATACAAAAAAAACAGCACAAATACTTATGGGAGGCTTAGTGATGCCAAGATTAGCGGAAGCTGAGGCTCAACAACTAGTGGAGGAGATGAGATAAGAACAGCGATGTATAATCAATCTGCAGGGAAGTCTCCAGGAACAGATGACATTCCTGTGGACATTAGGAAATTAAGTGATAATGGTCCGGAAGGTTTTGTTTAACAGTATTTTAAAAGGAGGGGAAGTACCAGCATCCTGGAAGAAAGTTATGGTGGGGCTGTATTACCCAAAGAAGGCAAAGACCCCTCATATAGACCCATTTTAATTTTAAACCATAATTATAAAGTATTTATGTCTATACTATCAAAATGAATGAAAAAGATGTTACTAAAATTTATATATATGGATCAATGTGGTTATTTGAAGGACAGGCAAACATCTGACAACATTAACAGAACAATGATACAGACAGAAGCAGAATGCAAGAAAATACCACTGTTGTTGTTGGGTCTTGATGCAGAGAAAGCATTCAACAGAGTAAGCATGGGTTTTATGAGTAGGGCAAAGGAAGAATTTTCATTTTATGATACAGTAATAAGGTTAATTAGGAGGACATATGAAGGACTGGAGGCAAGAATTAAAGTGGCAGGATTACTACTGAATAAGTTATGTTAGAACAGGGGTGCTCTTTTGTCATTTGCTTTATACAGCCACTGGCAAAGAAAATAAGGGACTCAGAAATTCAAAGATATAATTGGTATGGTAATCAGGAAATGTCAACTTTATTTGCAGATGATATTTATTTATTTCTTCATTTATTTTTGTTTACCGGGGTAGTGCAATGATCTAAATGGACCATTTATGGACCAGGCACAGTCTGGGTGAATAGGATCACGTAAGAAATTAACAAAACATATTTGCAGATACAAAATGATAATATCTTCCAAACTTCTCCCTTTGATCCTATAATAAATAACTGCTTACCATCTATAACCACAAAGGGGTGCTGGGGGGGTCAGTCTTTATTCCAATAGTGTAGCTAGAACTTGGAATAAATGTTCTGTATCAGTCAGGTTTACTGCCCACCTTCATCTTTTCAAACCATTACAAAAAGAGTTCCTCTCTGCCTCCTGGCTTTGTCCCTGCTCCTCATCTGAGAAATAGCCCTCTAACACCCTTTATCACCTTCTTATATCTCCTTTTAAAGAACTAAAT